>NW_028301547.1:13052500-13120000 GCF_042242905.1 Orbicella faveolata | reverse complement strand
CAACAACAACAACAACAAAGTTTTAGCAATAATTGTTACAAAATTCGCCACACAATGGCTTTTTGTCTTTCATTTTCCTGAAACTTTATTGCTTTCTTTAAACTAACCTTGAAATCTGATTGGTTGTTTTGTTTTACTGTCCCATTCTCATTGGCTGAGAAAAAGATGCGATTAAGAGCAAAAAATAATGCGATTCGTGAATAAATCGAACCGCTGAAAGCCAATCAGATTGTAAGGATAACCAGTGATTTCAAAATGGATTTAATAAATACCTGAAACATCTCAGGATTATATTATCCTGCACCAAAAACAAGTTTTCCCTTAAGAATCTAAAAACGAATAAGTAACTTAATAGAATACATTCTAGCTTGCATTTGAATTCTCTAACAGTTTTTCCTTGCGCTATGTTTTGCGGAGGTAATTGTCGTAGCCCTTATTTCCATTTTTATCATCTCCTAGAGTAAACCTCTGCCATCAAGCTCGTGATCTTTTGAAGGGAATTCGGGTATCTTTTTTGTAATAAGATCGACATAGTCACTACCCGCAAGCAAAGAGTTACTAAACTTCCGGAAACCAGGGCTGGGCAAAGTTTCAGTCTCTTTCAAGTGTAAAGATAGGCAGAGTGCTGAATGATCAGAGAAAGTGTTTGGCACTATCTTACAGTCGGAAATTAAGTGTCTTTGGAAAAAGGAAGTAATCAAGTCTGCATTGGATTTTCATTGATGGTTACTCCACGTGAAACCCGGCATATCTAAATGTTTTCATCGCCACGCATCAATAAGGTCATGTATATTTAGTAGAGAGTTAGAATTAAATTCTGTGATAACACCTTTTTTGTGTGATGTGGGAGGTCCTCCGCGCTTGTCAATTAGGGAGCTTAAGAAACCACGACGGCGACGCCGAGGACAACCTCGATTAAAAAATGTTTTTAAATTTTACCTACGAATCTCGCGGTACCCTGAAATCATTAAGATTTTGCTGTACGGCAACGGTATGTGCAGTCTCTACGTGTCTTTAAAAAACTGACTACTTTCAAGGAAATCAGAGATCATTCTACTCTCATACGAAATAGGCTTGATTAATGACAATGATTTCCTTCTCCTGTATCCGTCTTACGTCTCCCAGAACTCAGATTTGCCTTTTAGAACTTGATAGAACCACCTGTAATTCCAACTACAAAACAAAATATAAACTCTGATATAAAAAAGCTCGATTTCAACACGGACAGGTTGTTCGTACAACGATTACGTGATAAGCCCGAAAATACAAAATTTTCGATTATAATAAAATACATTTTGAACAGTAATAAACAATTACGGCTCAGATTAGAACATACGAAGCTTTCTTATAAACTGAATTGATCATCTCGCGGTAGGTGTTAAAATCGTTCAAATTTTCTGTACAAATGACAAAGAAACAATGATCTTAGAACTGATTTTTATGATTGAGAGCTTTACCTTCAAACTAGACTGTTCAAACAGTGAAAAAAGCGTTAAAATGAGAAGAAAACAGTAGGCTTATACTCACGTAGTGAAAAGTACGTGAAACCAAGCACTTTTCCGTAGTAGAAAGCAAGGCTACGGCGGGAAAGCCGGACTGGTACGCGCGTCATGACGTCACCGGAAGTGATCTTCACTAACCCAACTGCCGCCGTACTACAACCTAGCCGTACCATATCTTAAAATCCCTAATTACTTTGTTTATCACTGTCAAAGCTCTCAAGAAACTGAATCTAGGACACATCGATAAATTCGAACAATCACCAATCAGTCCTGTGTTGGCCGACCTCGTACTGGAAGTAATAGAGGAGACAGCTATCACCACAGCTCTCCATCCTCCCAAATAGTGGTTTCATTATGTTGACGACAGTCATGCGTGCCTCAAAAAGGATCAAGTCGACGCGTTTCACCGACATCTGAACTCGATCAATGTTAACATTCAGTTCACTTTGGAACTTGAAAACACTAACGGGTATGGCTTACCTTTCCTCGACACCATCACGTCCAGACGCGGCACGGCAGTTCAAGTGAAGGTCTACAGAAAACCAACACATACAGACCGCTACCTTGATTTTTAATCTCACCACCCCTCGTGCCACAAAAGATCAGTGGTTAAGGTGGCCGAACACAGTTTTCGCGCACGCTTTTGCTGACACAATTCAGCGCGCGCACAAGGAATGCAAAAACAAACATGCCGTCAATACAGCGATCATTTCATTTACTCAACACCCGCAGTATCTGTGCTATTTTTCTCTATAATTGAACGCAACGTATTGATGGCTTTAGTCTTTTATTACAAATATATGTTAGAAAAGGTAACGATGTAAACAACCCAGCAATTCTCAGCTTTTTCTTTCTTAACGAAAGAAGCCAGTTAAATGCAGCGCATGCGTAGTAAGTCAAAAAAGTGCGATTGAATGAATATTGCACTCTCGGAAATACGCCTATTTCTCGAGAACCACTCATTAGAATTTCACGAAATTTGGCACGAAAATATTTCAGGAAATAAGTAACTGGAGTATCGAAAATAACTGAACTTTAACAAAGGAAATTCTAGATATTCCAGTGAACCTTCAACAAGGGATAATTAAAGATCTCTCTGTTAAATTATTAGCAAAATGGTGTTAACTTGTGAGAATCGTTACAAACTTGTTGCATGCAAATTATAAAGAAAATCTAATGCCTAGATTTTCTGCACATAAACAAAACCGATTTTAAAGGCCCGTTTACATTTATTCATGTTGCCATGGCAACGACACTTAAGTCAGCTTCACGATCAAAAAACTAAAGTTTGTGTTGTTAACTAGCTTGTGGCCATTTAATAATAATAATAATAATAATAATAATAATAATGGCATTTCGGGCAGTATATCCACAGGGTGGCTCTTCGCCTGCCCGATGCTAACTAAATTTACAATTGTAAAAAGATTAAAAGATATCTAAGAATTTATATCTATATGTAAACGAGATAAAATTGTGTTTTAAGATATGCTAAAATAAATAAATGAATAAATAAATAATTAAAATTATGCCAGGTGTTCTAAAGCTCTCTTAAAAATAATGTTT
Organism: Orbicella faveolata; assembly: GCF_042242905.1. Lineage (NCBI taxonomy): Eukaryota > Metazoa > Cnidaria > Anthozoa > Scleractinia > Merulinidae > Orbicella > Orbicella faveolata. The sequence continues at coordinate 13,116,935 of NW_028301547.1, read as the reverse complement.
TTGGTGTCTTTACAAAATTTAATATAGTCTTGGCAGCACCTCACGTTGCTGGGCAACGTGTTAAATAAACTTGCAGTCTGGTCCTGTAGAGTATTATTAATTAAAGATCTCTCTAACTGAATGCTGTTACTAGATCTTAAGCATCTTTCGTGTTGAAATACATTAAGTTTCAGATAACTTGGCCAATATGGGTTGTGAAGGGCTTTGTGAGTTGCCTTAAGTAGGTTCCATTCGCGTTGTTCCTTTACGGGAAGCCATTTGAGTTTCGTAAGGATGTCTTCGGATGACACAAATCTACCAAGCACAAAACTAGCTGTAGCCTTTTGTACTCTCTGGAGACGTTTCATTAAATAATCTGGGAGTGAGTGGTATACTATGTCATTATAATATAGGTTGCTTAGAACCAGTGCCTGTGCCAAATTCTTTTGATATGGAAAGGCAGGATGTTCTTTAACTTCCTTAGGGTTGTTAGAGTAGCATAGCAGGACGCTGCTACTTGTCTGACATTTCCTTCCCAGTTCAGATGCTCATGGATGTGAGACCCCAATAATTTAGTGGTGGTCACTCGTTCCAAGGGGATGCTGTTGACTGTGATGTCGAACTTTTCAGTGTTTAAATGATGGACCTTTGATAACTGCGGAGTAGATAATAACATCAGCTTAGTCTTGGAAGGATTAATGACTAAGTTTGCTTCACGTGACCACGCTTCCAATTTGCCTATACTTGCAGAAAGTTCAGTTAGAGTTGATTGAAGATCTGCTGGTTTGCACTGTGTGTACAATGACGACCGAGAGATCAAGGGCTTTAGAGAAAGGGTGAATGAAACACAGGTATCAATAACTATGTTCAGCCACCTTAATACGTTACTCCTTCGTGCGAGAAACATTCCCCCCACGAATAAAGGGAAATGCGAGGAAACGCGACGAGTAAAAGCGGTGCTTCGAGAGAACAACTACCCCTCTCGCTTTATCAACGAATGCGCAAGAGCGCTGGCAACAAAACCAACTAAGCCTACCACAAATGGTTTTTTAGTACTTCGTTACGTTAAGGGCGTCTCCGAAAGACTTGGAGACGCTCACTAAAGCAACAAAGTTTACAAGTTTCCTACAAGCCGCAGAAAATCATCAACAGTCTTTTTCCTCGACCGAAACAGCAGGATGAAACCGACCGTCCATCATTTGGAGTAGTGTACAGAATCAATTGCAGTCCGTGCGATTTTGTATACTATGGCCAGACCGAAAGATCACCGAAGATGCGGGTTTCCGAGCACAAAAACGCTGTCTTGATGTTCGATCATAACTCCAAACTTGCGTGCCATGTTCACGTATATCATCATCACATAGATTTTGAAAACGTTGAAGTCGTTGGACATGAGGCACATTACAATAAGCGACTTTTTCTAGAAGCTTGGATGTCTGTAAAAGACCCGAACGCTGGGGATGATCACATAGTCATCCCTGAAGTCTACAAGTGCTTAGCACGCACTTAAAATCCTCTCGAGTCACGCGCGTACAGCACGTGCAACGTTTCAATTTTTAAAAAGTTGTTAAATCGCGCGTAACATCAAGCTGTTTTTCAACTGATGAAGGCTTAAGAGTTAGCCGAAACGTCTTGCTAAAATATACAAGTCAGTGACAAAAAACGCACTTTTATCCAGTATAAGTTACATTGCGATATACTGCGACCATACCTCTCTTCCTGCAGTGCCAACATTGGGGTCTTTATTTTTACCACTAAAGCTTGTACAATGTTTCGTCGATTATATTATTTATTCTCATATTTTACGATTTTACAATTTTACGTTAAGATTTTCCCGATAATCATTCACCAATTCTACGATTCTTCCGATTCTACGATTTTACCTTAACATTTTTATGAAAGTGATATACCGATTCTACGATTCTTCCGATTTTACGATTTTACCTGAAGATTTTTATGAAAGTGATTCACCGATTCTCCGATTTTACCGTGTCATTTCTCATGCACACGCTTAAAGAACGAGGTAAATATGTGGTTTGTTTTACCACAATCGGAAGAATCGTATAATCGTTTAGAGTGTGCATTGGATAATCAAAGAATCGGAAAAATCGTATGTCGAAATTCATATTTTACTATTCTCCGATTTAGCCATAACCGCGCACTCTACTGTTTATGTGGGTAGTTGGTTAGTAATACACATAAACGGAATCTTTTACTGTGTTATCCTTCTGCTTTGTCTGAAACGACTGTGATATCCATACAAACGTTTATTTTAGTAGAAGCAATTTTCGAAGTATACTTTTTGAATGTTTATGCGCCAAATTAAACGAGCAAGCACGGCAAATTCAGTTCCTAAGGGACTTGTCAAATAATTAATGTTATCAACCATTATGCAAATGAAAAGATCATCCTTGGTGGCGATTTTAATAGGGAGTTTAAGAAACCACGGCGGCGACGGCAAGGACAACGTCGGCTAAAAAATGAACTTATATTTTACCTACGATTCTCGCGATACCCTAAAGTCATTTAGTTTGTTTCTCACTGTCAAAATTACCTCGAAACTGAATATGGAACACAGCGTTAAATTCGGAAGACGTTGCCGTCGTGGTTTTCTTAAACTCCCTTGCGCTCTGCGACGACGGCAACGGCAACGGCAACAGCAACGTCGCTAAACTGAAAAGGTTTAATTTGCAGAACAATGGCTGTGCACGTGTGTTATAATTCTTAGTACATTTCTTTGTCGTCCTCTACAAACCAAGGCCGTGAAATGACCAAGTTCTGCGTTGTCTGGAGAACGAGAACCACGACGGTAATTTTTTTAAATTTTTATTTCGAATTTATCGATGTGTCCTAGATTCAGCTTCGTCATAGCTTTGACAGTGATAACCAAAGTAAATGACTTCAGGGTACCGCGAGATTCGTAGGTAAGATATAAAAACATTTTTTAATCGACGTTGTCCTTTCGGGGGGACCGTTACTTTAGGGATTCAATAGGAAAGTAAAAAATTAATATTACTTTCGGGAAGCCGTTATTTCAGGGGGGACCGTAATTTTCGGAATTCTACTGCATAAAGTTTTTAGATTTTTGCTACGCCCCAGGAGACTTCTGGGCGAGAAAAATTGTCTCCCAGACCCTACCAGACTATATGACGTACCTATCGGGACTTGACAAACGTCCACTGGAATCGCAGGCGTCAAAACCCATAACGACGAACGTGTGTACGACTCCGTGTGTACAGTGTACGATCTGTGTACGCGGAACGACGCAAACGAAAAGTTCGAGATGCCAGCCAAAAAGAAAGGTAAAAAGAAGGGTAAAGGTGGTGGAAAAGGCGAAACGGAAGGGGGTGAAGGAGGAGGAAAGCCTGAACCTACAGGAAAGGAGCAGGAATTAAGAAGAGAGTAAGTAAATAAACTTTATAGGCTTACTAGTTACATGTAAGCTTAATGAACTCATTGTTAAAGTTTAATTTGAAAGTCACCTAAGATTACAAGCTCTTTCGGTGGAGATCTGATCCTTAAGGCGGTAAGGACTTATTAATGCCCATAATACACTACAATTGAGGAATAGGCCTTATCACGGTTTTCGACGCCATCTTGACAGGTAGGCAAAGCGGTCAGAAATTAGTGTTTTATGGCAAATGACTTTTTCCAAAATTGAATTTTACACAATTTGTGAATCGCAACATTAAAACACTAAGTAGAAGTTTGTCTTCACCTAGTGTGAAGGATGTAGGTTGGCCAGAAGATGCTTAGTTAATTTTTCTAATTTTCCATACACGTGCCCGTAAACATGGATAGTAGAGAGACTGGATTGGAAACTAGCTCGGGTCACCAGTTCCAACATGGTAGAAATTCATGACGTCACTGTCGCAAGCGACACTTTTGCAGCAACTTTGTTTAGGCTGCACAGTTAAGTGACCAAACTATGGATATTGAAGATTTTTGGGGGGAGTTTGATGAAGGCGATTTGGCAGAACTTTAAGAAGACGACAATTCTTCTTTACTGAAACCAGCCTGCCCTTTTTCGTCAGTGCTTACATTGGAAGCCAGCAATTTAGCTTACTTTAAAAACTCTTCGTAAACCTGCTGTACTTTCCTGTGAGGAAGTGGTCGTACCTGAAAAGTAACATGGAAGAAAGAAAATTGGAAGTAGGAAAATGTGGCTTGGCGCAAAGTTTTGCTTTATTACACAGAAAGGACAACATGAGAAAAGTTCTGATCTCCTCCAGCACCATTAATTAAACATCGATGAGTAAATCTCCAGTACCGTTAACATTATTAACATTGATAAATAATCAATAATCTTCTCCTACAAAAATTCATGACAAGTTACCAGGTTTTTAACTTATTGTTTTAATGTGGCTAAATATCATTTAGGCAAGGTTAAACTCAAGCTAATGCAGCCAGCTAGCGTGCCCATCCAGCTAATATTTAGGGAAGTTAAATATGAGCTTATGCAGCCAGCGGTTTCCCCGTTTGGGAGTACGTGACCTGTGGGGCAGCCTTCAGTGGTTTTGCAGGGGTTTATGGTTCATTGCATAATTGTTGTAGTGTATTCAGCTGATTGTTGCAGATCAGTTGCACTGCTTTACCAGAAAGAAATCTGTCATACTTACAAAACAACTTCAACATTATAGACAAAGATCATTGCGGACACAGGTGAAAAGTTTCTATGCGGACCCTTGAGGAAACAACATTACAGAGCTAAGCCAAGCAGTGTATTAATTCACATTGTTGTTATGGATTTAATTGATGCGAAGACAGTTTCTATCAATTTTTTCTTGTAGGTAAAAAGGGCAAGGTGCAATGTCATATATAATGTTTATTTGGTGTGTAACATTTTACAGTAAGAATGCACTTGGGAATGCTAAAAACCAAATTAACAGCACAACTGTTGCTTCTCATATTTCCTGAAGAAACACTTGCGTCCCACTTTAAGCCCAAAAATTTAAGATTGGAGTTTTTTATTGTGTAATCCTCCATTAATACATTTGTATAATTGTCAAACACCATATGTCACTTTCTTTAAGTGTTTTTAAAAATTTATAAAATAAAGATGCCAGAATGTCAGTTTATCTGGGTGTCTGTTTTAAGCAGCTGAGGCTCTCAGAAAATGCATCAGCGACACCTGATTTTTAGATATACAAAAACATATGTATACTTAAGAAAAAACTCTTGTCCTATGAAATAGTTTTGAATGCACCGACCAAACACCCAAACAGGTGGAGAACAAGTTACAGTACATACAAGCAGTTACATGTAGTTATCAATAAAATAAATTATATTACCACTATTGTACAGGCCTACAATATACAACAGTGTAAGAGTGACAATGCCTTTAGTGAACAATAGACTAATCAGTTGATGATCATGAAGGTCTTCTCTGGAACACTGTTGAATCTGGTAATGTGCATAACATGAGGAAAAGTTAAGAGTGCTTGATTAAATTCCAACTGTTTTTAAAAGCATCACTTTCTGACAAAACTGAGAACACTTGAGTATCATTGTAAAGGGAAATCTGGTGTAGAACAGGAGGGGGAAGGTGACAAGGCGGAAACTGGTATTCAATGGGTAGGTGACATGATGGTAAAACTGGTGAGCTTTGGGTTCGACTGTAAAATGAGAGTATTTTCTTCTCCTTCCTACTTTCCCCATTTCAGCTGAAAATGTAAATAGTGCACAATTCTGACTTTAATTTATAAACACAAACAGGGCTATCAAGCTAATCCTTGACTTAAGGATCTGTAACAAGAGTGATATAAAATGAAATGAAAACAAAAGAGTGGACACATAGCAACAAAGCAAATAATTTGCACCAAGATTTCGGACATTTGTTTTCGAACATGCATTCTAATGCAAATGCTACTGTTTGCAGTGTTTTGTTGTTGTATTCTTCAATTTACTTAAGCCCATTTTTAATCACTTTTTAATTATAGTGTCCCCAATTTATTGGTCTGTATTAGGTTACTTTATTAACTAGTTTTTATTATTGTTAGGGATAATTAATTATGATCATTACTAACTATAATTATTCTAAAGAAAAGCTTCACAGTTTTTTTAAAGGTAAACCCTTATCGAGTGCAACCTTCTCCAAAGTAATGTTGGACCTACCATGCATGCAACTGACTTGCTTGACACTTAATTTCGTCATTTTGAATTGAAATTTAAGGTTTTAAATTTACTTCTTACATTCTTGTAACTATACCTAAGCCACAATTTCATCTTTATACAATCATTCTATCATAGATTTGAACAGAAATAATCAAGGACCTTTTCAATGTATGAGTCCCAAAATAGTCGTCAAACATAGGGAATATGGCTCTGGTGTGCTCATATTTAAACTTGGAAAATATTATTTTCCAAGTTGTAGTGGTGAAGCGATTTCACTCCATCACTCCTTCACTCCTTCTCTTCCTGTCAGACATTTGAAACCCCGGGGGGAACTCCCATATGAAAAGGTCAGGGATGCTCGTTGCAAAATTTGAATTTAACCCCTAAAGGAGACTAATATGAGAGTTGCTTGAGCTTCATTAGACCCCAAAAAGCTACCACTTTAAACGGAATAGGTTCGATCAGAAGCATATCACCTAGTCAAGGTGATAAGCTTCTGGTTCGATTACCAGCCACTGTTCAAGAAAGGATCCCTGGTGTACTTTTAGATCCGACTTGTGTACTCGAGAGATCAGCGGAAATCAAGCCTCAAAACAGAAATTAAACGAGAGCTTTCTTTTAATTATTGTCTCTTCGAGTGCACCCTAAAGGTTACTTTGACAGCTAAAAATGGTGATGTTTCATCTTCAACACCCGGAGTGAGACCAGAATCCTTGATTTGTACCCAAGATGATGAGCATCCCTGACCTTTTCATACAGGAGTTCCCCCCCTCCCCCCAGGGTTTTGAGCATCTGCCATTTAAGGCCGTTTTACGGTCACTTGCACTGTGTCAAGTTAGGTATTTTTTGAATTTCCAACGCAAGCAATCAATTATCTTATCGCAGAAATGCCTACATTGAATAAATTTTTGCACAAATGTTTTTATAAATAAAAGCTACCTGTAATTATATAAATTGCTCATTTCCCACTTGATTGCCGACAAAGAGGACATAGAAAGTCACAAAATTGATGAGCTTTATGTATTTTCAAATGATTCAAGCCGTGATTAAATGTTTTAGACGATCAACAGTCAAAAGAATTGAGGAGAATTCGAACGACATATTCCACTGTTTATTTATATGATATTGTAAATAAATACAGTAGATACAGACATGGCGAAATGAGGAACAAATAGTTGATGAATACATGTAGAAGAAACGACATTACACAAGGCTGGCAGTTCTACAGTCTTTAATATCGCCTTGAAAAGGGAAGGAAAAAAAAAGAAAGAAGAAAAGAAAAAGAAGTTATAACAACACAGGGTATTCATATTTGGTCACCCATCCAAGTACTAACCCCGCTAAACAGAGCTTAACTTTGTTGAGCGGACAAGACGTGGTACTGTCCTTGTGGTTTAATAGTGACTCTACGCTGAATGCACTTTTTTTTAATTTCTAAGATGAGAAAAGGTAATAAAGAGACAAAAAAACATGACTAATACTGGCTGGAAAAATTAAGAACGCCAAAAAAAATTAGAGGAATGAAAATGAGAATCATTACTTGCTTTGGTGATTGGACAAGAAGCGGTACTTTTTTTATAATTGTCTTGTTCTCTTGGACCGACAACTTCATGAATGTTTTCAACAGTGTTACATCTCCACACGTATTCCCTTACCATTGCGTTTTGCACTATTTCTTAACAATACCAATGGGCTTTAACTTAAACTTGACATTTGAATTAAAACCTCGAGTGGCCTCAAAAGTGTCACTGTTTATAGATGATCTATTTTCCAAGTTGAGTGGCTCATAGCCACCTTGATTTGGGACTAGATTTTCTCAGAAACAACTAAAAACTAAAAGTCTTGGAGATACTGAGATATTGAGAATTTCTGATGTACATACAATGTTACATTGGTAATGGTAAGATAACTAAATAGTAAGCCTTAAAATGTTTGACTGAACAAACTACAGTAATCTGACGCATCTCCAGATTAATGTAGATACCATCTTATTTTCTAACAGACAATTTGATTTGTTCTTTGATACAACCCACACTGTGATTAGTGTGACACATGCACATGCATAACTCCCTCGCTCACCAATCACATAGCCCTTCCAACCCCCAAGAGGAATTTTTGCCCAAAAATACTCAAGTTAACCTTTCGCATTTTATAAGTCATAAGCTTGCCCTTTTTACACAACACAACGCAACAACACTACTTCACTGAAAATAGAAAGAAAGAGAAAAAAAACCCTCTCTGACACGTTCAAAGTCTGATTTAATTAAATTGCACTTTAACTTGGTGCCACACAGTCTTCAAAGAACATTTGAACAGTTTTTGTGTTCGATGAAGTGGAACACAAACCAAATTTTGACCTGTGGCTTTCCAGAGTTGGTTTCCCTGTGTACGGTTATAGGCCAAAAACACCACATTCCTGTAAGGACACCAAAATGGCCACCCCGCTTGATTTTTGCAGGGGCATGTCATGGCCAGTAAACTGGTACCGTTTAATGCTAAGACATATGATAAGACATGTGGCGAACATGTGAGTATGTGAGCAGGCCATGTGAGCTCGTCTTTCCGATGGATCTTTCTTTGACTTCTTTCCATTCAGTCGCCGTACGCTTCACTATTATGTCACTGCTCTCAGAGTTAGATTTTGGCGAATTTCTAACGCTTCGACGGTAGCATTTATCAAAATCTGAGGGAATTGTCCTTGTTTATTAACACGACTTAGCTTTGGGATGACAACCGTGGGAACAGCTACATTTTGATTGCATTTGTTGATTAGTTCCAGCCTCGACAGATAGCTCAGTCTTTATCTGGTTGAAATTTTATTGTTTGGAATCGGTGGAAAAGTACTCTGAAGGCAAGATCCATAAGACTACTTTATTCATCAGGGGAAATACTTGAATTAGTCGCACGGAGTTTGTTTACGATAAATGACCACACGAAATGTGCACACAATTGCAAATGCTAGCTTAGAATAATGTACGTAATTTAAATATTCTATGAAACTTGAGAGTCTACAGAAACTGGTGGCGTCACACAACGTATCAACAAATCGTGACCTTTTCACTAGCATGGACTTTGACACTATGCATACATGTATCTGACTGTAAAACCTCGGTTGCTGCTGAAAAAATTTGATTTTACCAATAGACAAAGCTTAAAAGTCAGCTAGTGAAATCATTTATTTATGCTATATATATATGTCTGGATTTATGAAAACAGTGTTAAAGACTGAATCAAGTGTTTTTGATTTAGTTGTTTTTTGTTCCTTTTTTTTTTTTTCTGCTTTCGCTATGACAGCAACTTGTAAATCTTACCTAGCATGGAATGTAGAAACTCCCTGCCGCATGTTTCATTTATTTAGGTATTTTTTTTCATCATTTATCGACCACCCCTCCCCCCCCCCCACCCCCTTTTCAATTTGCGTGAATTTTAGCCCAGGCTACACTTGTCTGAATTCAGTTCGCACGGTGACTCTGACAAGGAGCGACCGATTAGCGTTCTGTATTTGCTGTCTAAAGGAAGTCTGCCCGAGGACATCATTAAGTCCAATGAAGGCCCAAGTCTAACGATTTGCTAGTAAGCGTCGTCCATTATCGTACGTGAGGCGGGCCTGAGGAGATGTGTAAACTGTACGGGTCACATTTAGTCCCGTAACAGAAGGCCGTTTGCCCTATGGCGATAATGCTGTGCTTGCTTTAGACAGCAAAACTCTTTAGCCACATCAATTTAGGGCTTAGACGTGCAATGGACTAGACATTTCTAGCTGCTGTTGGCGTCATTTGCTTTGAACTTTGATGTAGCTAAAGACTTAGAAAAAAAATCTGTTGAAATCTGGATGTGCCATTCCGCGCTCGACAAAATTGAAGTACATCCGGGACATTGCTATTTGCCAGCAAAACATGGCCACGAGGAGAGAGAAGAACATGAGTTCAAGTGCTGATCGTGAGTAGAATTTCCTTGTTTTATCAATTTTAGGCGTTGTCGGCTTAGCTAAGTATCAGAACTGTCTGTGATTCGCTAGCGCGGAAGAAATTTATTTGCGTGGCTTCCGGGCGATAATTGACGTAACGACAACATGTTGAGTGTTCGCTTACTGCTAACTATGGCCTAGTTTGTCTGAATTTCAATCGATTCTCAATGTAGGAAGCTCTTGTTCAGTCCATTTAGGACGATGCAGGCCTTTAGAAAGCAATAGATTGGCTCTCCGCCGCGGTTTTGATATCTGTACGTTTGTGTTGATTTAGACTCCAATTTCATGTTAAAAGCACTCTTAATTAAATTGTACAATTCACGATTCAATGAAAAGACGGTGAATTTAGTCTTCCTGGCCTCAAAAGGCATACAGGAGAGTTATTTGCTGCTATTTGAGCTACGATAAGCCTCGTGGAAAGCTACAATCTTGGACAGAATAAAATGGAACAATTATCCCCCATCCCCCCCAAAGCAATGATGAAGGCGCGAAGGAGCAAAAGCGCGCCATTTTGGCATCATTGAAATGGGGGGAGGGGTGGTCCAGATGTTCCATTTATTTTGTCCAAGATTGTATTTAAGGTTTCAACGTGACAAGACAAAGGGAGCCAGTAATTAGGAACCAATATGTCAACACATTTATCGGCAGTACAAGGAAGTGGTGTCTGTCGCAGTCACGCGCGTCAGAGCTCAATGGTAACGCTGATAGCCTAAGTTTAGGCACTACAAGTAGAGTGTATTTTGATAACAATGAATAAATAAAAGCGTCATTCTAACCCCAACTTTCCAGAGTAGTTCTGCGATTAATAACGAATCATATTAGTGCTCGAAAAGCTCACTACAAACATGCCATTGAAAAAAAAAGAATACCGAACGAAACACTGAGTTTCAGTACAAATTCCTGAAGACAACTTCGAATTTCACATTAAGCGAGATGTTTAACACGGAACAATCTGTCGTATTTCACAGGAGTTGATCAATAAAACTATCGAGTCTGTGAATAGTCGTATCACTGCCACAATACGAAGTAATGACGGAAGACTGAAGTCAATGAAACTACCGTTCTCTATAGGCACTTGCACCATGTTAAAACGATGCTTACATGTTTAAGTGACGGTTTACGACATATTTCCTACGATTTAGGTTGGTTTTTGGACGGTTTAAAACGGTTTTTGACGATTTAAGCGATCAATAAAATAGAAACTAAGCTAAGAATATTATTTTACTGCCCTGCTACAAAACCGTGCTAAACCGTAAAAAATCGTCAATAAAAACTTGTAAATCGTTGAATTTGATTTCAACGTAGATAAAAATCGTGCAAAACTCTTTTTTATAAAGAAAACTATTCTACAGAAAGAAAATACTTCAATAGGAAAATATCCAATAACTGCCTGAAAAGTTAAGGCTTTCAGAAAAATAATGGAACGACAGCGTGAGGGCTTACGTGGCGCACTGGAGTAGCGCGTAAAAATCGCGGGTCAAGGTGGAGTGTGAGAACTCTCCCGGGTTTGAGACCGTTCTCCTCGTCTGCTGTTTTTCTTTCTTTCTTTTTTTTCTTCTTTCTGTGGGTAAGTTGAAATCTATTTTTTTTTTTTTTGTCGTAAAATCTGGTGGCAAACAGTGCCAATGCACTGCTATCAGTTCACTCTGTCTCCCTCACATCAATGAACCCTCCCTCCATGTGCACCATTGCCATCCACATATTGCCACCACGTCAGAGGTGCAAAAAAAACAAAATCAACTTGTGAAGGTATCGATAAGGTACTTTTAAAAGGATCGCAATTCAAAATTAAATTCTGAAAAACTAAGAAAGCGAGCTTAATCAGAGATGTGCAACGTTTAATATTTTTATTTCCCGCGCGCGCAGTACCAACAATAAAAATATATTCGGCTTGGCTAAAGAAATAACTTTGCTTTTGGCCAACACTTCAACACGCACTTATGCATATTCAATTTTCATATTAATAGAGTACATGACACACCAAAACTAAACCATGTCGTGATTTTATTTCAATTCTGCTTCAATCGCTCACAGAGATCATCAGATCATATTTCGGCTAACGTTCTTTTCCCTTGGTTATCGAACGTGCGACAACAGATCAGATGTGATCTGCATAGCAAAGATAGCTTCTTGTAACGCCAGTGTGGTCCTCAGACAATCTTGGACAGAATAAAATGGAACAATTATCCCCCATCCCCCCCAAAGCAATGATGAAGGCGCGAAGGAGCAAAAGCGCGCCATTTTGGCATCATTGAAATGGGGGGAGGGGTGGTCCAGATGTTCCATTTATTTTGTCCAAGATTGTAGCTCTGGGACAGAATTGTAGCAAGATTATCAGTGACAAGTCAAATTCTATGGCTATGTTTTTGCGAATCCGGTCAGATATTGAGATGAAATGTCACGTAACGGCTACTTTTTGGCTGAAATATAGAGGTAAATAACCGATTCCACTGCTTACCATGCTCTTGTTAGCGTGACTGGCTAATTTAACCCACAGTAAAGACATGAGGTCATTTAGGTGAAATCGCAGAGGTTCAGCCTGTCTAAATTAGTGCCGCGGCGAACCAAATGATCAATGTAAGCTCTAATTTAGTTTTGTTTGGCTCGTTCGACTCATTTGCAGCGACTTCAAAGGCTTGTATAGGCATGGTATGGACTCTGTTAAGAATACACGAGGTAGATAGCACTCTCGGTACGACATGGCCATATTTATGTACATTTTCTAACCGATTTTCCAAAAACATGCCCGCTATTTTGGTGCAAAGTCTTTAACACGGTTTTCATAAATTCAGACATATATATAGATATACTACTTACTACTTAGCTTCTTTGTGCCTCGTGGCACATAAGGCCTTATATATATATATATATATATATATATATATATATATATAAAGTTAAGATGCTTCGAGCCAACAGGGATGCCACGCGCCAGAAGGATCCAAAAGGATTCGTAGTCCAAACCTCGAGTAATGAAATTTGTAGGCAATTGTGGAAAACGAGGACGGACAACTTCGAGCGAAAAAAAAATATATATACAGTAAAAAGTCTAAGAAATCTAAAAAAAAGTTTAAAAATTTAATAAAAATAAACGTTTCGGTCAAAGACCTTCATCAGTTGCAGTGCAAGTGAATAATAAATTACAATAACCTTAAATAAGTTTACAGTATAAAAAATGACATAATATTACAAAGATGATTACATAACAGGGCGTGGTAACACATGAAAACGAAAAAATTAACCAATGATAAACAATCGGTGATTACTAAGCGAGATACTATGACAATGCGGTACAAAACTCAAAAGACACAAACCAAATAAGAATAAATAATCGAATATAATACAAATAAGATTAATATCAAAAAAGTAACGCGATTCGTCAAGTCAGCCGAAAGTGTGAAGGGACCTGCGTGTAAAATATTCAATGTTCAAAAAAGGCGGTCCCAAAATCCCCAAACAAAGCCCTTGAAACTATGCCGCGGCAAGGCACAACAGGTGCCCTAAACAGGGCCCTTAAACAACAATAATGTAATAAATTCCCCGATGGGGGCCCCTGAGAAAACCTAGCGCTAACAAAGCTAACAAGATCCAAGGTCAGGGCCTTTGAACACCTGAACTAAGATAACCGCCAAATTTGCCAGTTATTTTTGCGCTAATTGTAGTTTATTCTTTTTTTCGAGTGGAATTCCTGACGTTTATTCAAGCCAAAAGGTGCCAGAGAGAACAACTGTGCACTCCAATATGCCTCTTTAGTGATTAAAAGCTTTTCGATGTTACTTGTATTGTTTGCATTTATCTGCACTTGATCAATACACTGGAAAGAAAAGTCGTTTAAGTCGTGCGGTGTTCTGTTGAAATGCACCGCTACCTCACAAGTCTTTTTCTTGGTCAGCATAGCAGACTTGTGGTTGCGAAATCTAACTCTAAAATCTGTTGTTGTAGAGCCAATGTATTGTAAGTTACATTTCTTACACGAAGCCAAATAAATGACATTTTTTGAATCACAGGAAAGTTTCAATCGTATCTTATAGCTCTTGCCTGTTTGAAAACTTTGGAAAGAATTTGATTCAACAAAGTAGTTGCGACAGAGATCACATCTTGTTCTTTTGCATTTAAAGCAACCCTTAACCTCAACAACCTCTTCAACCTTAGTGTTAGAGCCATAACGAGATGGCGCTAACAACTCCTTAAGGTTTTTAGATCTTCGAAAAGAGACTATGATGGAATTTGGCGTCAAATTTGGTGTTGTTAGCGCCATCTCGTTATGGCTCTAACACTAAGGTTGAAGAGGTTGTTGAGGTTAAGGGTTGCTTTAAATGCAAAAGAACAAGATGTGATCTCTGTCGCAACTACTTTGTTGAATCAAATTCTTTCCAAAGTTTTCAAACAGGCAAGAGCTATAAGATACGATTGAAACTTTCCTGTGATTCAAAAAATGTCATTTATTTGGCTTCGTGTAAGAAATGTAACTTACAATACATTGGCTCTACAACAACAGATTTTAGAGTTAGATTTCGCAACCACAAGTCTGCTATGCTGACCAAGAAAAAGACTTGTGAGGTAGCGGTGCATTTCAACAGAACACCGCACGACTTAAACGACTTTTCTTTCCAGTGTATTGATCAAGTGCAGATAAATGCAAACAATACAAGTAACATCGAAAAGCTTTTAATCACTAAAGAGGCATATTGGAGTGCACAGTTGTTCTCTCTGGCACCTTTTGGCTTGAATAAACGTCAGGAATTCCACTCGAAAAAAAGAATAAACTACAATTAGCGCAAAAATAACTGGCAAATTTGGCGGTTATCTTAGTTCAGGTGTTCAAAGGCCCTGACCTTGGATCTTGTTAACTTTGTTAGGGCTAGGTTTTCTCAGGGGCCCCCATCGGGGAATTTATTACATTATTGTTGTTTAAGGGCCCTGTTTAGGGCGCCTGTTGTGCCTTGCCGCGGCATAGTTTCAAGGGCTTTGTTTGGGGATTTTGGGACCGCCTTTTTTGAACATTGAATATTTTACACGCAGGTCCCTTCACACTTTCGGCTGACCCGACGAATCGCGTTACTTTTTTGATATTAATCTTATTTGTATTATATTCGATTATTTATTCTTATTTGGTTTGTGTCTTTTGAGTTTTGTACCGCATTGTCATAGTATCTCGCTTAGTAATCACCGATTGTTTATCATTGGTTAATTTTTTCGTTTTCATGTGTTACCACGCCCTGTTATGTAATCATCTTTGTAATATTATGTCATTTTTTATACTGTAAACTTATTTAAGGTTATTGTAATTTATTATTCACTTGCACTGCAACTGATGAAGGTCTTTGACCGAAACGTTTATTTTTATTAAATTTTTAAACTTTTTTTTAGATTTCTTAGACTTTTTATTGTATATATATATTTTTCACTCGAAGTTGTCCGTCCTCGTTTTCCACAATTGCCTATATATATATATATATAAAATAAACAATGATAGCAAGACTTCAATTCATCGTTTTATTGCGACAACGCTGTTTCGTATGGTCAAAGGATGACCACACTCATCAGGCAATATCAATATATATATAGTGCACTCTCATAATCTCTGATTACTACTAGTCATATTCTTTACCTTTAAAAATACTGGACTGAGGGACTGGGCTCGAGCTGTGAAACATGGCGGACATGACACAAAAGAGCTCCTAGGATCTTTTAACCTGGTAGCCCCAATAATGGTTGTTATATCTTAAATGTGACAAAACGCCTAATGAACAAGCTAATAGAAATGACGTCAAGGAGAAAGGGAGGAAAAGAACTCGAGAAGGAGGCTCCCAACCTGATGAAGAAGACTGTAGACAGCCATGTGGACAATGCAGCGATTCAATGAACTCAAGACTCAGCAGCATTGAAGAGAAGCTCAACTTGCTCTTAAGAGCCACTCTCCCTAACCACCGCTTGAGGGGCAGCACAAGGTCGGAAAAATGGACCCCTTGATATTTCGTCCAGAGATAACCTATGGTATGCTAAGAATCGTGATGTGAATCTTAGGTTCTAGAGTTTTTACATTTTTGAGAAAATTACGAAAAACCATCGACAACCTGTGAAGCCGAAAAATCACAGAAATGAGATCAAATTTCATGATCAGATAATCAAACTCGCGTTAAGGCACATAGCAAATTATAGTTTTCCTTAGTTTATAATTTTATTTAGGAGGTGTTGCTAAGCTGCTTTGATGATATTTTAGATTTGCAATTGTAATTCCGAATTCCTGGAGAGCAAGCAAAGAGAACCGAAATTTCTAGACTTGAAAATCAGAAATTCCATACTGTTTTCAAACATCTCAAAACATACTCGGTACTGTGTAGAATTCTTTCAAAATTCAATTCTAGCAAGCACAAGAGTTGTTTTTGAATGTGATATAATTTTTTTTCTTGGCAAAAGTTATTTCTGAGGCGAGCGGCCTCATGATAGTTGACCCAATTTGACCTTTCGAAGAGATTTTGTTTAATCAGGAAATGTAAACAATTCGACTAGCATTAGCTTGCTTTCTGAGCAAACCATTGAAAAACCCTGCCATTTCCCATTAAAACTACTCAGTAAACCTGAGATAATACTTCGATGACAGCCTACCGTCCAAATGGGTGTTTGAAGGCAAATAATTTCGATGTTCTCAGTTAATTTTTCCATTGCTTTCTTGTTGCTGCGCTTTATAATTTAGGGTCATATCTTGCCATCGAGCTTGTACGCCGGTTCCAGGCTAAGCTTGTGCTACACCTTTCGGGGAAAATCAATCCATATGTTGCATTATCTACCTCTCAGTGAGCAACCTCTTGATATTCATTTAGTTTCTTGTGTTATAAAAATACTTCCTTGGTGCAAGACGCAAATCTCGGTCTAGTGAGCGTAACGCAATCTTTCCTTTGTCACATCCAGACCAGGTGATTAATTTGTTTTCTGATGGAAAAGAAGTTTTCCTATGCAAACAATTTCTTTTTCTTGTTGATGTTGCACGCAATGCATTTAACGGTTCATAACATGGCCACTGTAACAATTTAATTAAGATTTTCCATCATGGTATAAACATACACAAGACTTCTTCATGTCGTTTGTTCCATATATTTAATACAGTAATTGGCTCAATTGCTTCCGCTCAAAATACGTTTTTCTTTCAAGTTAAAATGGGACAACTTCCCGTTTTTCTCCCTAGCCCACTCAGCTATTGCTCAGCTCAGTAGGTAGTGGAAAATAGCTAAGAGTTTGTAACCACACCCTATTCACTCCCCCTGGTCCCCTACCCCACCCTTGTGCTATCTTTGAATTTAAATTGAGTGAAAACAAAATGTTTTTCTTTCCATTTTTTTTATTAAAGGACGGGGGGTAAGGGGGGGGGGATGGGAAGATTTTGAAAACAAAATTGTGCGGGTGCAAGCCGGAAAACAAATTTCCTGCAGAGCGCAAACTTATATATTTCCCCTGCCGCATCTTAGTGAGATGAATTCCAAGAAGAAAGTCTATAAGACAGAGCTTTTGTGGCGTGATATATCTTTTTTACAAGTTAGCAAGGGAACCAAATCTTGGACTCTAGTGCTTCGAGGGTCTTGAGGGTCTTGACCACATTGGCCACCAACTAGTCGCTGAGGCGAGCGATGTCTCTCCATCTTCCAATTTTTCAACCGATGACACAGAGCAAATGACTCAATTTCGGCACAAGTAAACACATGCGTCCTAATTACTCGGGATGCCGAATTGTAAATAATGTTTGATTTTCAAAGTGTTTTTTTTTTGACACCGAGCGCTCAAGGTTATGCAATACACTTCAAAAGACCTTAACTCATTTTCCTGCACATATCTTTGTAAAGTTGTAAAGGTTTTAATCCAGTGGAGTTTGTCCGCGTAATAAGGTTTGCCGAATTTAAGAAAAAGTTAGGAGCCTCGCACGTGCTAGCTTTGCTTATCGGGCGAGCGATCGAAAAGTTCAATTTTGAAAGATAACAGCTCAAACACCGTGAGAATTCTATATTTAGGACTTTTTTAGAGGTAAACACAAATCTATTTGCGTTTGGTAATTATCTGTTTTAAACTTAAATCTCTCTCGATGGCAACTCTCAAAACAGTTTTACGTGCTCTCTGCTTGTATGAAAAGAAACATGTCTTGTGCGAACCCAAAAGTAAATCATTTTCAGTTTCTAAAGGGATAGTTTTCGAGAATCATATAAAAGCGTGCGTCCACTTCTACATCAAAAGGTATCTTGTTGAACAATTCCTAAAAAGTTAGATACACCACGAAGGGGACCTATTTGCGTGTTCACCTGCCATGGGCAAATTGGTAAATACAATTAATACAAATTACAAAAACTCGCTTTGCGGCCAGTAACTAGCCCTTTTTCAGATATATATTACTATTCCCTTTAATCTAGCTTTAGGAAATCATTAGGAATGGACCTGCTTAGGCATTTGACTTTTGGAGCTAAAACTAGATAGGATTTCTAGTTTCTTGCACAGTCAGTAGAAAATGGGAAAAGTAAGTATTCAACTTATTGCATACAAAGAACTCTCCTTCGAAATAGGCTTGCGATTACAAATAAAAAAGTTACAAAAAACCAAAACGAAAACATTGTATGCTAGTAAGGAAGAAAATGAAGAAATGAGCAAGAGCAAGACAAAAATAACCATGCACATTATTTGCGGCAGGTGATCACTAAGATGTAAAGATTGCGTGACATCGATCTGGGTCATATTTCAGTTCAATTAGTTCCTTCACTTCTTGCCTCTTTTCATTAGAAATATTCAGTACAAGACTTAATAGATACCCAGAGGATGCTTTAGATGCAAGACATGGATCCAGGTCCTGCAAAAATATTGCACAAGCCAGGGAAAGGTAAGCTTAGTTCCTTGCCCCTGAGTGGGGGATAGGGCCGGAGATCAATGCTCGCCATCTGTCCCTATTCTTGGCCACAGCTGCTGTTGCGGCCCACGATGTAAGTCCCAGCTCAACGCGTTCCTTCTCCACAGTTCTCCGCCATGTTTCCCTTGGCCGTCCTCTACTTCTTTTTCCACTTGGTGCCCAGGATAATGCCACGTGTGGGTTTTGGTTTGGTGCCATACACAGAACATGACCTATCCACTTCCATCGCCTGCGTTGCACTTGTGTACTGTTCTTTTTGATTCCCGCTCTTCTCCGAATTTCATCATTGGGCACACGCATGGACCAATGGACTTTCAAGATTCTCCTTAGGCATTTGTGAAGAAAGATGTCAAGCCTTTTTTCATCTGCTTTTGTCATCCTCCAAGTCTCGCATCCATACAACAGGACAGCAATGATGTTTGACTTGAAGATCCTCATCTTAGTTTCTCGGTGGAATTCACCTGTTCTCCACACCCTTGAAAGTCGATGAAAAACACTTCTAGCTTTACCGAACCTACTCCGAATGTCCTGTTCGGCACCACCCAAGTTGTTAACAGTGGCCCCTAGATAGACAAAGCTGTCTGTATCCTCTACATCAGTGCCGTTTATCTTTATAGGATCTTGTCTCCTAGCATTGAGTCTGAGCACCTTCGTTTTGTTGACATTTATCTTCAAACCCGTACCTTCACTGTCGCTCCCCAGTCTTTCTAACTTCGTTTGTGCTTGCGTCCATGTGCTTAAAATGAGCGCAATGTCATCAGCATAGCCTAGGTCTTCAAGCTGTCTCATCATCTTCCATCGAATCCCTGTTTTACCTTGCTCTGTAGTCCTACACATAATCTAATCTATTATCAGCAGGAAGAGAAACCCTGACATTACACAACCTTGTTTCACTCCTGCTTTCACGGTAAACCAATCCGATTTGCCTGCTCCATCGATCACTGCACACTTGGTGTTACTGTAAAACAATTTGACAATTCTTATGAATTTTGATGGTATTCCATAAGACTGCATTATCCTCCACAGTGTTTCACAGTGGACACTATCAAATGCTTTCTCATAATCTACAAAACAGGTTTACAGACTTGCATTCCATTCAAGCGATTGTTTGATGACATTTCGCAGCACAAAGATGTGCTCAGTCGTGTTTCGCCCAGTTCTGAAACCTGTCTGTTCTTCCCTTAGCATCCCATCCACTGCATCATGCAGTCTAGTAATAATTACTCTTCCCATAACTTTCGCTGGTACAGATAACAACGTTATTCCACGCCAGTTGCCACAGTCAGTAAGGTTCCCCTTCTTGGGAAGCTTAACGATCAGACCACACCGTGAGAAATAGGTCTTCTAGCAGGCATGCAGTTGTCTCTATGTCAGCCTTCAGTAGCTCTGTGGTGATATAATCCATTCCAGCTGCTTTGCCATTCTTCATGTTCTTCAGAGCCTGCTTTATTTCCTGTTGGGTGATACATTTGTCGCTGACATCTATTTCGTTTTGCTGCCTATCGTCGACAACTGCGGGGGCTACTGGATCAGGCCAGTTCAGGACATTGTCGAAATGTTCTTGCCATCTATGTCTGATCTCTTCTTCTGTTGTTAATAGCTTTCCATCATGGTCTTTCATCATGTTCATTCTTTGTGGCCGGTCGTTGCATAACGTCTTCGTTACCTCATACACCTCTTTTAGGTTGCCATTCCTTGCAGCCTCCTTGGCTTCCCTTGCAAGTGCATTTGCCGATTCCCTCTAGTCTGCTCTCAAGCTTCTCTTTACTTCCTTGTTTTTCTCGTTGTATTCTATGCTCCTTCTTTCTCTTATCCTTTCTGATCTTGTCTCTTCCATCTTCTTCTTCAATTTCCTTCTTTCGTCAATTTTTCTCCAACTTGTTGCGCTTATTGAAGTCTTGCTCTTCCTTTGTCTATGACTTTGCCGTTTTGCAGTAGGCCTTCTTGATTTTCGACCATTTCTCGTCAACACTTTCGGCGTTCTGGGTGTCATCATTTCCTGTTTCATCAGACTCAGTTTCTGTCAAGCAGCTAAATCTGTTCTTAAGCTCTAAGACAAACCTTTGTTTAATCTCAGGCACCTTTAGCTTGCTCAGCTCATATTTATATATAGAAAATGCCGTAGCCGTAGAAAAGGTCGGTGGCTGAGCACGGCAGCAAGACACAGGAAAATTAGCAAAGAACATCAAAATTATTTGTCTTCAAACACCCATTTGGAAGGTAAGCTGTCATTGAAGTATTATCTCAGGTTTACTGGGTAGTTGTTATGGGAAATGGCAGGGTTTTTGAATGGTTTGCTCAGAAAGGAAGCTAATGCCAGTCGAATTGTTTACATTTCCTGATTAAACAAAATCTCTTTGAAAGGTCAAATTGGGTCAACTTGCATGGGGCCGCTCGCCTCAGAAATAACTTTTGCCAAGAAAAAAATTTATCACGTTCAAAAACAGTTCTTGTACTTGCTAGAATTGAATTTTGAAAGAATTCTACATAATACCGAGTATGTTTTGAGATGTTTGAAAACGGTATGGAAGTTTTGACTTTCAAAGTCTAGAAATTTCGGTTCTCTTCGCTTGCTCCAGAAATTCGGAATTACAATTGTAAATCTAAAATATCATCACAGCAGCTTAGCAATACCTCCTAAATAAAATTATAAACTAAAGAAAACTATAATTTGCTATGCGCCTTCACGCAAGTTCGATTATCTGATCATGAACTTTGATCTCGTCTCTGATTTTTCGGCTTCATGGGTTGTCGATGGTTTTTCATAATTTTCTCAAAAATGTAAAAACTCTAGAACCTAAGACTTATATCACAATTCTTAGCATACCATAGGTTATCTCTGGACAAAATGTCAAGAGGTCCACTTTTCCAACCTTGTGCCACATTTTTTCAATCTCACTTGGTCCCTATAGAGAGTCGCTCTTAAGTGTCCTTCCCGAGTTGGAAAATTATAAGTCCAGAATCAATCAACTTGAAGTAGAAAATGAATCCCTACAAACAAGCCTGCAATATGCTCAAGCAGAAATCGAAGATGTAAAAACCAAGGCAAATGACACAGAGCCTCAGCAACAAAAGATCAACGCCGATCAAGAGCGAATAAATAAAGAACTCAAGGAATTACAAAGATGGCATATCAGACTAGAATGCCAAAGTCGCAGAGGCAACTTAAAATTCTTTGGAGTGAAGGAGGGAGAGAGTGAATCTAACAGTGATACCGAGACTGCTTTACAGGAATTTATGCCACGAAGCTGAAAATTCCACCCAACGATGTGAAGGAAATACACTTTGACAGAGTTCATAGGATTTCTACACATACATGCGATGGCCGAAACTTCAGATCCCGTCCAATTATAGTCAAACTCTCCACTTATCAAGACAAGAACTTCATAAAGTCGTTCATCAAAAACCTTCCCAAAGGCACCAACATTGGAATATTTGATGACTTTCCAAAAGAAGTGGATGAGATAAGAAGGAAGTTATACCCTGTTCTCAAGGCTGTCAAACAAGAAAAGAAAGAAGTGTACTTTAAGGTAGAAAAACTTTTAATCAACGGCTCACTCTACCGAGGACTGGAAACAGCTCTTTTCCCTCTGTACAGATATTTAATGAATGGTTAGTTTTAAATATGTTTAATTGACTCTCTTGCTCCGCCGTACAACTCAACCATTGCTACAATATTGAATTGTCTAAATTTTTACCCCCTGATTTTTTAGGTGTATCACATAGAATTCCATGAAAGAATAAAAACTTCATTTACCGTTTTCAAATATCTGCATTAGTTCCAGAGATATTTAAGTTTGAAAAATGTGTAAAATATAGAAATGAGATGACTGATGACATCATACACTCAACCCAATATTATATTAAGTATATAAATAGAGCTATCTCGGTCAATTTGCAGCAGAATCCATTGAAACTTGCTAGGCTAATAGTTCTACAGGAAACACACCTACGGCTATAAAAAATTCTGTTCCCATGGCAACTCACCCTTTTCCAGTCCCCACGTACTTGATTTCAATATGTTAGTGATTTTCAGCTTTAAAAACATTAAATGAGGCCACGAATTTGAGCAAACACACACACACACACACACATATATATAATATATATATATAATATATATATAATATATATACGTGCTTGCTGGATCATGCATATGAGACACCATCAGCAAATATCAAAATTTGGTTGATTGTATGAGGTCATCATTTGGCTAATTTCCATATTTTAAAAACTTGAATATCTCAGGAACAAAAAGAGATATTTGAAAATAGTAAACGGCATTTTTCTTCTCATACAGACTACTTGTTTATGTTTTAAAATGGCTTGGATAGGAGATGCGATTTTTGTCATAGTACCACTTTAAGTGTCTGGTCCTGAAGAGACTTATCTATACACGGTAGAATAAATATTGTTGAGACGTCAGCCCTCTCCAAACTTGTATTCATCTCCAGTGTTATGGAGACTCCAAAAAACTTTGCAACAGGGGTCAATAAAATAGTGTTCGATTTTATCTGGAAGCAAAAACCCGCCAAAATAAAAAAGACAACCCTCATCAAGAAGAAATCGGATGGTGGTCTTGGCATGAAAGATTTTGTTCTTTTCGATAAAGCTTTGAAACTAACTTGGGTAAAACAGCTGTGCTCCGACTCAGATGCACCGTGGAAGTATATTCCAAAATCGTTTCTCTCTACTGTCGGCAGCACTGAGCTCTTTCAGTGTAATTATGACTACAACTTTCTTGATCTTAATGGCCATCTTCCTGAATTTTACAAACAAACTATTCATCATTGGCAAGAAATTGTGTCTACGACACCGCACAGCAAGACCGAGATACTGTCTCAGACAATCTGGAACGACAAATTCATTACGATTGACCACAAAATGGTATATCTGCCTCATTGGCATCGAGCAGGTATAAAGCAAATTTCAGACCATTTTGACGAGCATGAAAATTGCTTCCTGCCTTTCTTTTCCTTACGCAATAAATACACGCTAAATTGCAACTTTTTACAATATTATAGTCTTTTACCTGTGATCCCTCAAAGTTGGAAGAAGCTCCTTCGCATTAATTCTGGCGACTCTACTACACCCCCACCGCCAATCTGTACTATAACATGCAAGTTGTTATACGACAAACTGATAACCTTAGAAAACCTTCCTCCTCCCACTTCAGAAAAAAAACTCTTATCATTAATGGCATCGCAAAAGAGAATCTAAATAAATAAAATTTATCTTCTGCCCTTCACAGCCACAAAAGAAGTTAAATTGGCAATGTTCCAGCACAAAATCATACACAACATTTTAGCCACGAACAGTATATTATACAAACTGAAAAGGTTGCCTTCCCATCCTGGCCTTTCTGTCCCTCTGATAGTCAAAACATACATCATTTGTTTATTAGCTGCCCGCAAGCATCTTCCTTTTGGTATAAGTTCCAAAGCTTGCATTCTACCGTAAGTAACGTGAGTTTACTTCTCTCCGAGCCAGAGGTATTATTTGGAATTACTCGTCCCTGTACTCACCGTTTGACCCTCAACCACCTCATAATGCTAGGCAAATTAACTTTCTTTATGTCAACGCTCTAAATAATACCAGGTTCGTTTTCAGTGACTTCATCTCATTAGTGCAGGATAAAATCGAGATAGAAAAATATATTGCTGCCACGTTGAATGGTGAAAGGGAATTTCAACAGAAGTGGAAATTCCTTCTCACCATTTAGGCATTTCCCTTAGTAATTTGTTGCGATGTCTTTTTTTTTAATTTTTTTAGCGTGTTTGTTGGTTTTTTTTTTCTATAATTAAGTAACTACATTGTATTGTAACTCCTTAAGTAACATAATGTGTAAGTCATAATAAGTTATTATCGTGTATTGTAAGGTAATGCCAAGTATTGTAAATAGTTGTTTTTTTGTGTATTGTAAGTGAAGTTTGTAAGACAGTAAAAGCATTAGAAATAATAATAATAATAATGATAATAATGCAGTGTATTGTAAGTAGGTTAAGTATTGTGTGGTGTTGTAAGTAGAGTAAGGCAATGTAAGTAATTATGTGTTTAGCATTAAAAAATATGTATATAGGACTGAAAAGAATGTCATGAAATGCCCATCCAATAAAAATATTAAACTGCTACTACAGAGATGTGAAAACCATCCAGAAATGAAAGCTTCCTTTTTGTTTAATATCCTGGGAACAATAACTGATAACTTGTCAGCTCTGATTGAATTTACTCCCATATAAAAAACAAAAGTGTTAAGTTACCATTTGTAACTTAAGATACCAAACATCTCGTGGAAACAAGTGGTGGCGATTCATCAGCTCTAATTGAATTTATTCCCTTGTATAAAACAAGAGTGTCAAATTATCCTTCTTAACTAAAAAATAAAAATATATCCTAAATTTGCGTGCAACAAGAACTAAACAATCATTACCCGCACTTAGAATTGTAAACGTGAGAACTGTTTCAAATCTAAATAGTCTTGTCTCCTCTAAAACATGTCCTAAGAACTAGCAGCGACGATTCGTGACCTCTAATTGAATTTACTCCTTGTGAAAAACAAAAGTATCAAGTTACCTTTGTAACTAAAAATAAAAATATCTTGTTCCATTTGCATATTACTAACTCATGAACCGTTTCAAAACTCAAGGCTCATCTCGTTCATAACTAGCCACCATTACACTGAACATTATGCACTCTAAAACAACCCAATGTATGTATGTAACTGTCACACTCCGCTCCAAATCAGACTGAAAATGACAAACCAGCAACATACACGTCAGTCTTTATTTTTCAATTACCAAAGTCCTTCTGTTTAATACAATAAACGCTCAAGACTTCCTATACCTCACTTAAGTTATCTTGAACAAAAATAATTTGCTTTTTCTTCAACTGCAGTTCGTGTTGGTTATTAATGTGAATAAGCGAAAACCCTGGTAACATTGAAGAGAAAAGATGTAGTTTCATTAAAATGTATCTCTCATTCCAGTAGTAAACAAGATCAAAGCATTATAATTGTAAAATCGTCGCAGAATAATATCTTTTCGTTCTGTTGACAAAATTAATTGTAGTCTCTTCGCTTTTCACATTGAAACTTATCAACGGAAGCAGAAATTAACGACACGCCGGGAACATTCATTATGAACTCTGCAGCAATATTTAGGTTTCAATACAACATGAAAATGATTTGAATCTGGTCACAATCTCTTCACATTCCCAGTAATGCATTCCAACCCCCCCCCCTAAAATACAAGTGATCCTATCATAGAAACCACATCAACTTGTTTTTCATTCACATCTTAAACCTAGTAGTAGAGACTCAATTCAAAAACTTATCTTATGGGAAAAGCTCATAGTTCATTGCGTGCTCATAGTTATATGCCAATTGCAAACACTATGTTTCTTTGACTGATTATCCAGTTGCAAATGATTATCAAACCCGCCCACAAAATCCTCAGCCTAACCCACAGAAAATGTGGAAGTAAGCCCAATATATGAATACTTCCTCCTCTTTTATAGAAGAATAAATATGGCCGTTCTGAACTGTATCGGGATCAAATCTTCTCCCATAACATTAACCTTTACAACAAGAAATTTGATTGGCTGTTTATAGTAGATCCAACCTGATTGGTGTGACATACATACAGCTATCACTCACTCACTCATTCATTCATTCATGGCGGTTGAAATAATCCGTCGCAGTCAACACTAGTGAACTTAGCATGTAAAAGGCGATACCTGCTCTACAATTTAACATCTGTACAATTTAACATCTTTGTATTGAGAAAATGCCAGGCAGGAAGCAATCTAAAACAGCTTTGTTGGAGGAAATCGATTTCAACATTTATAATGATGGCGACAGGACAGCAGCGTACATGACCGAGAAAGACGGCGTATCGTTGTGGATGAAGTACATTGACGAACATTACAAAAGTCTTTCTCACGATATGGAGTGGAGCAAATGCGATTATCAAGCCAAGATGATGGCGCAAATACAAGAACATGCAGATAATACACGTGGCGCCACAAACAAGAAGGCAGACAAGATAGGAAACATAACAATTTCCTTTCATTTGACAACATGCCGCATTCTAATCCAAGGAAACCAGTTCGGTGAATGGTGTCGAGAGGTGTTTCCATGCATAAAGGCGCACGTGGAAACGGCAAGGCAAACTGGAGGTTCTGGTGATTCACACCAGACAGCAGATGACCTTTTAGCAGAGTTAAATGCTTCAAATGGCTCTGACAATGTCAGCAACCATCCCCCCAAACTCAACGGCGAAGCCTCCCAAGTACTCCAATCAAGGAGACATTGCACAGCATGACATTAAAGCTCCAAGATTTTGATCACGTCCATGATCGCATGAAATCTTTAACAGCTGAACTCAACAGTTACAAAATCGAAGTTGAAAGCTGCCAGGAGAACATTAAAAGAGAACAAACACTGTGTAAATCTTTGGAAGATCAGTTGCAACATCAGGTAAATCAGTATCAGGAGTTAAAGAAGAAAATGACAGAAGACATGGCGCAAGTGTATGCATGTGTTCGGGAATCGGAAGAAAACCTCGAGAAAGTCAAGAGCGAAAATGACAAGCTTCGCCAAAACAACAGCACGCTATTAAAGGAAAATGAAGCTATCCTGCAACGTGTTGAGGATTTAGAAAAAGAAACTAATGTTATACAAGAAAATTTATTTGAAGGCGAGCTTGTAACTCGAGGCGATATTCAAAATCCAGACTGGAAATCACAGTATTCGCAGCCACCACAAGAAGACGCAAATATTCAAACTACAGGCCAAAATGAACAAACAAAGAAAGTTTTTAGAGATGTTAAGCCTGTTGGAGATACGATCGTCTTTGGTGATTCAAACACTCGAGGTCTAAATAGAAGAAGGTTAGCTATGGGCATTGGATCTCTTAGTGGCGCAACACTTGATTCAGTCATTGCGTACATCAACAACGAGCCCACACCAAATGAAGCTGTCAAACGCGTCATCTACCATTTAGGCACAAACAACATTAGAGATAACACAACCAATGAAATTAAAACCAAACTTAACACCTTAAAGATTAAGTCTGCAGATAAATTTCCGAACGCCAAAATATGCTTCTGTGAAATTCCTCCCAACCACCATGCGCCCAGTCCGAGAATAACTGAAGTTAATGAATACATAAAGTTGATGGATACAGCATTCCTTGAGGTAGACGCGAAAGACACCGGTTTCTTCACACGAGACGGAATCCATTACAACAAACAAGGCCTTGGACGTCTGGCTGCTTCTATGAAAAAATGGGCAAGAGAAAATGGACACTAATTCGACGCCACTTCAGACCACTCAAAACAGCGCTGTTTTCAGGAAAAGCCATTCCTGTGGAACCAACAGAACCACAGAAAAGGACGAAATTCACAGTGGAGGAACGCAGGTCCAGCGCAACAGTTAATCAACTTACTGCTGACAAGCCTTGGCAAACGTTAAGCAGCTGTAAGCCTTATCATGACACTGAGACACTTTTGTGAGACATATTTAGTTTTATATTTCCCCGATAATCAGTAAGTACTATATTTCCTTATTAGTATTATCAAAGCTTACATTTATTTTTTCCGGGTTTTGTTGATCGTATAAATACATATATATATTTTCTTTCTTTCAAATGAACTCTTCATGGTTAAATCAAAATAATGTTTTCAATATAATTTCATGGAATATTCAAGGACTCAAAACCAAGCTAAAACCAACCAATCAAACCATTTCAAATACAAAATTAAATATCAAATCAATTAAATCTAATCTATCAAAATTCGATATTATTTGCTTACAAGAAACATGGGCAAAAGATGAGTCATTAATGTTTCAGGATTACATAGTCCACTCGACCGTACAGAGCACGAAAAGTAAACGAGGTCAAGGCGGAGTATCTGTCTTGATAAAGAATAAACATTCAGACCTTGTTTTTCATATAAAGAGTGCCTCTCCAAACATAATTTGGTGTCACCTAAAACGACAGCTTATTGGTATAAATTCAGACATTTATCTCGTGGCGGTTTATTTACCCCCACTTCAGTCTCAGCGAAAAGCAGGTGAGGACGTCCTAAGCGTTTTAGAACAAGAAATACACAAGTATTCCAAACAAGGTAAAATCATTTTGGTGATTTAAATGCTAGGACTGGAACTTTAAATGACGTTATTGAAAATGATTGTTGCGATTTCCTGCCAGATGATGACGCATATAATCTCGATAAAAATTGGCCAAAACGAAACAACGAAGATTATACCATTAACAAACTAGGAGGCGAAGTATTACGATTATGTATAGGAAACAAATTGAGAATATTGAACGGCAGAGCTACAGGTGATCTAGATGGCAAGCTAACATCATATCAATCCAATGGAGCAAGCACTGTTGATTACGGAATAGTCAGTGAAGATCTTCAAAACACAGTGCTAGGATTTCAAATACAGCATTTGACGCCTTATTCTGATCACTGTCCAATCGTTCTCAAATTAGCCTCCAGTAATCATGATATCATGAACTACAACGCCTCAAAAAATACTCGAAGAAAGGGGGCGTTTCCACAAAACAGCTTCACCAAGTTTCTTTGGAAGTCAGAATGCAAAGATAAATTCATAAGTGCATTATCGAGTATTGATATTCAAGACAGGCTTCAATCCTTTAATGCAGCACACCACAGCTCAATAGATGATGAGATTTCACAGTTCAATCAAATACTAAAATCAGTTGCAGAACTAAGCCTGGAGACATCACGTAAAACGCAAAAATGTACGAAGAAGCACAAACCATGGTACGATAATACTCGCAGACAACTAAAGAAAAAGCTGCAGAAACTGGCGAAAGAAATAAATCCCACAGCTCCTCGATCACTGCGACAAGAATACTTTACCCTCAAAAAGAAATACAAAACGCTAGTAAAAAAGATGTACAAAACATATAAAAATCAACTTTTAAATGAAATAAACAATTTGAATTCCAAATGAAGCGGCAAATTCTGGAAACTAATAAACAAAATTCGTAAAAATGAGATGGTCGAAGAAAGTTGCGATATTTCGTCAGAAGATTGAATAAAACATTTTCAAAACCTTTTATATGACGAATCTCAAGAAACAAACACAAACGTCATATTTCCAAACAATCCTGACCAAACAACAACTATGACCGATGAAATTTTAGACGCGCCTATCACTGCAAAAGAAATTCATGGTCAAATATCTAAACTCAAAAATAAAAAGGCATCTGGTACGGACACCATCCTGAATGAAATGATCAAACATGGGCGGTATTATCTCATGCCTTCTCTCGAAAGAATATTCAATGACATCATTGAAAACGGCACCTTCCCAACTGAATGGAACATTGGTGTTATAAAACCAATATACAAACAAAAAGGCGATAAGAAATCTCCAGCCAATTATAGAGGAATTACTTTAACCAGCTGCTTAGGGAAACTATTCACATCAATTTTGCAAAACAGATTGAATAAGTTCATCGAGCAACATAATGTTCTAAATCCAGAACAATTTGGATTTAGACCAAACTCTAGAACCACGGATAGTTTATTATTATTCATAAATACACCAAACATCACAAGAAACTTTATGTTGGTTTCATTGACTACGAGAAAGCCTTCAATAGCGTATGGCAATCCGGTATGATTCATAAATTACACAAATATGGAATTCAAGGAAAATTCTTGAATGTTATTAAGTCCATGTATTCGTCAATTAGGAGTTGTGTTAAAATTAATCAAATCATGCTTACCGAACTTTTTTCATGTGACAAAGGGATAAGACAAGGTGATGGCTTAAGTCCAGTTTTATTTTCGTTATTTATGAATGATCTACCGCAATATTTTAAACAGAACAAATCTCCAGGTGTGATGTTAGGGAATCGCTCTATAAACTGCTTAATCTATGCAGATGATTTATTAGTAATCAGTCCTTTTCCGGAAGGGCTGCAACAATCGCTCAGTGTAATTCATCAACACGCTCAGCAATCATGGAAGCTCAAAGTCAACACTAAAAAGGCGAACATAATCATATTTAGTGGTAACAGGCAAAACAAAAACAATACAAATTTCAAATACAATAATGAAACTTTACAAATTGTTGTTAAACAAACATATTTAGGTGTAGAAATGACTTCATCCGGTTGTTACACCTATGCAAGAGAAATTCTCAGCAAAAAAGCCACAAAAGTTCTCTCAATAATAAAAAGATCCTTCTCTAACTCAGATTCAGCAACTATTGTGATTAAGAACAAACTTTTCGATGCCCTTGTTAAACCCGTGTTACTTTATGCATGTGAAATTTGGGGAACAGAACTATTGTCATACAGAACGCATTTTGATAAAAGCACAATTGAACAAGTCCACATTAAGTTCCGTAAACAAACACTAAACATCCCATGGTATACAGAAAATATTGCCTGCAGGGCAGAGCTTGGGAGGTACCCTTTAAGCATTGACATAAAAGCTATTGGCAAAGATTGAAGCATTCTTGTAGCAACGTTTTGTTACATGAAGCATTTCAATATGCAACAACTTCTACACCTTTCTTTGATGTTACAATTAATGAAGAGATCACTAGGGGGTATCAAGTAACAGAATCAACAGAACCAGTAACACAGCAACACATCAAGAACGGTCGATTAAAAATAAACAAAAATCTTAGAAATCAGTATTCACAAAACTGGCTTGAGACTAAGAACAGTTCATCAACAACTTCAAGGGAAAAATTTACGCACAAGGAAGTTAAAAAGAGTTATCAATTTGAAAATTACCTGAAAATGGTTATAAACTCAGCACACAGAATTAGCCTGACAAGGCTTAGGTTAGGATGTCACGCATTATGAATACAAACTGGAAAATATGAAAATAAAGGAGCATCAATCCCAGTAGAGGAAAGAACATGCTTAGTATGCAAAGAAAATTGCGTAGAACACGAACAGCATTTCTTGATGTATTGCCAGGGGTACGCTACCATAAGAGTTGAGCTCCATTCTCACATTTCAAACAAAGATGCACTTTACGCAAATCTGAGCAATAACGAGAGAACTAAGTACTTACTTAGAGCTGACAATAGAGTCACATCAAAAATAATAGGTAAATATATCAACTTAATGTTTAAAAAAAGAAAAGAGATTCTCAACTTACAAATGAAATGAGCATTATACCGTATTTACCCGTGTATAAGTCGACCTTTCAAGACCTAAAAATCAGTCTGAAAATTCGCCCTCAACTTATACATGGGTCAAAACTTGAGATCCAAGCATTAGTTAAATAATTAGCATAATTTTATTTGAATTATAAAAGAATCAAGTGAATGTTATTTCTTATTGTACTAGTTAATGTTAAACCTTTATTGTAAACAGACCAATACCTCCCTTTGGAGAGTAAGACGCAATAAAGATATACTACTACTACTCACTCACTCGCTCACTCACTCACTCACTCACTCACTCGCTCACTCGTCCATAACATACCCTGATGCGCCAACTAAGAGGTATTTTTTTTACAAAAAATAACTCAATAATACCAATGAGCAGTAACAAGCGCTTACCTTGAAAGTTCAACTGTGGCTTTGCAGGGTCGTCATCGTGGTGAAACGGCAAGCAAAGAAAAAATATATGTCAAAACTTAAACTACTACAAGAACCGGAGAAAAAGAACGAGATGAAGGATAACACATATTCGCCATCTTTTCGTTACAAATTTCCTCTATGACGGAAACAGCAGACACCATCTTGAAGCACGAAACAACCAATTGGCGATGAGAAATCTACCCACGTGATATGCGTTTCCAGTCCAGTCTTCTACTATCCATGCTGTAAATTTGGCTGGGCAGACACGGTTCTTGGGGAAAAAATTACAGACAAATGTGTGGAAAATTAGAAAAAATGAACTGAGTGTCTTCTAGCCATGCTACATCATTCAAACTAGGTGAACACAATCTTCTACCTAGTATTTTAATGTTGCCATTCACAAATTGTGTAAAAGTCAATTTTGGAAAAAAGTTATTTGCCATTGGATTCCTATACAAACACTGGAATTCTGACTGCTTTGCCTACCCGTTAACAAGGGTCGAAATGTTCCCAGACTGTGTACCTGTGTCTAGTGACAGGCAGAATATTTTTTCACCTGTCTCCACTGACATCCAACTTGAACAATATTATTTTAATATTTATTTTCACTTTTTAAAACTCAACTGAGGTTGTACAATCTTTAGTAATAAACTGATAGAAAGCAATGACATTTTGTTGTCAATTGATTGTCTCAGCCTGTTTAGGCCTTTGGTTTTGCCCATAGGCATCCACTAGTCTCCTAAGTTTTTTAGCATCATCCCACCTTAATTTCCTTGATCGGCAAAGAATAGAGCAAGTCAGATTTGCTGTCTTTGTCATGTGCACTGCAAAGATTGCGTCATCTTGCTTTTATTGAGTAGAGTCTGGTAACTACCATGCAAGAACTGCACGAGTGAGCACGACTGTGGGTGGAAAACAGATGGAAATATTATTCAAATTAATAAATTCTGAATTACTAAGGATTTTCTTGCCTGTCACCAGCGACAGGCATCAATACTTTTTACCTGAAAATTTTTACCTCCTAAAATTACCTGAAATCGGCAGTTAGACAGGCAATGTTTCAACCCCTGCTGTCAAGATGGCATCGAAAACCATGATAAGGCCTATTATAAAACCCTAAATATTTCAGGCAAAGCTGGCTTATAATGAACAATTACTCACTGAAGGCGAAGTGAACTTTGGTAAATATTCACCAATTCAAATGTTCACTGAGCCTGAGGTGAATAATTATTGTCTTAGCATCGTAAGTAAGTAAGTAAGTAAACTTTATTTGATAAGTAGGTTGTAGAGGGGATTTGGCAGCCGAAGGGCTGATGTGGACCTACTATACACAAAATATAAAATTTTACAAACACGAAAGATATTAACAAAAGAATAAGAACTATGTACAGGGGAAAATTAATAATCATATATACATATTTGATTCACTAGAACCTAATTAAGACAATATTGCCAGAAATTAGACAGATCAAAAATATATAAAATCATCTCAGCTAGCATGATTTTCAGCTAGGTGAATATCAAGGACTACAGAACAATGGACTAAAACAAAAACACAGAAGCAATTGTTCATTTGTATACACATATGTAGCTGTAGTTTTAATAATAAGCTTACATGTACATCTATTGTGAATCAATTTATTCATCAAGTTCGGCTGCCAGTAGAACAAACAAGTGAAACACTACGAAAAATTAATTCATCCGGTACTTTTGTTTTATCATTGTTTACTTCATTCACAGTTCTCATCATCATCTAAAAATGAGTAGCTTTAGTTTGAAGAAAAGTAAATTTCAGTCAATCCATCTGACCTGCTGGCGATCAATGTAACCACTGCATTCCCGATTCTTAAATGCCTTGAATACGAGTTCTTGAAAGGATTTTTGGTCGTAGGGTGACAGTGCTCAAAATTGAAAAAATATCCAGGCGAGTTGTCCTTATTCCAAATGCAGGACAACCTATGTTACCCCTGGCTCTTGTTGCCCTGATGATTGCTTGGTCTTCCTTAAAATATTGTTTAATTTGTTGCTTAAATATGAATGTAACTGATATGAAGTGGCACCAAATGGCTTCCTTGAAACATCACTCAAGCAGGATGTTCACACTTTTGCGTTAGCAACTTAATGCTTAGCAAAAGTACTTCCTTGAAACAGAAAGTATAGCACTTGCATATTTTCGAAAGAGAGTTATAATACAGTAACAACAGCAAAAAGCCTGTGGTTTCAATGAAAAACCTAAA
The DNA here is from genome assembly GCF_042242905.1 of Orbicella faveolata. Lineage (NCBI taxonomy): Eukaryota > Metazoa > Cnidaria > Anthozoa > Scleractinia > Merulinidae > Orbicella > Orbicella faveolata. The sequence goes on along the minus strand of NW_028301547.1, from coordinate 13,082,163 downwards.
GGTTTATACATCAAAGACCAGCCATCATAATGATATTCAAGGGGGAATGGCAAACAAGATAAAGTTTACTGTTTTTCGAAAGATACGCTATTTGATTACTCTATAAATAATGACGGGGTTCATAACCCTGAAAAGCTGGCTAGCTAATCTCCGACATCCCTGATTAATTAACAGAATTTTCTAACCTGTAAATGTATATTTGACAACTTGTGAAGTACTTTGCCTCAGAAAAGAATGATTACCTGCACGTCATAACATTTCAGGGAGGCCTGGGTTTGAAAACATGGCTGTTTGTGACTTCTGTACATCAACGAAGGAAAACACCGGATTTAAATCTTTTATATACCTTTATTTTGTTATTCGGTTGTACTTCAAAGTAACAGTAAGTACTTCAATTTCTCCTGGGTTGTCTGGCAGGGGGAAGCAGTGAGGAGACAAAATAGGGGAAAAAAAGAAAAAATAAATAAATAAGCGGAAGAAATCAGTAAATTAGTATTACCTAAGTGCCAGATCAAAACTCATGAATGTTGGCAATGTGATTGTAAGATGTTAAGCTTATAACTTTGTTTAATTTGAAACTTTAAAGGGGGAGGTGTTTAATACTCTCATCCAAATTATTCCAAACTTTATTTTACAGCTCACAGCAAGCTAAAATGTTGAATTGTTTTGATGTTGTTGATATAGTAAGTTGATTTGGAAGCAAGCCTTTATTAGTATTGTACTGGTGAATTGATGGTACTGTTTGAACGAAATTAAAAGGAAGATGGAAAAAGGTTATCATGAATATCATACTGATACACAAGAGCGCATTGTGAAGGGTAACATTAGGTCACTTTGTTTTGGAATCTCTTGTTCTTTGAAGAGGGGCTGAGTGCTCATCTGATTTCAAAAAAGTTTTAAGTTAAAGGTCTAAGGGCAGAACTATATTATTAGTATTGCCCCAAACTGATAAGCCATCGATAAGGAAGGGATAAATAAGTGTCTGAATAATGTAATTGCGGCTGCAATATATTTTTGTTTACATGATAGCTAATTTAAGATACATGTATAGCGCTCCGATACCTGTTGAAATTTTTTTACTCAGTTCATGTAGATGTGCTTTCCAGTTCAGATTAGTATAAAAAAATAATTCCCAAATATTTAACATAAGCATTGGATTTATAGATACTATTGGAGATACTGAGATTCATCTTTAGAGCATATAGGTATATAATTTATGTACAAACGAAATAGAAGTCGTCCGAGAACTGACCTCTGTGGAGTGGTACACCGTATGTTTGGTAATCAGTCAATTAGTACATGTACCAGATAACGAGGCAAACTGTTTTCTGTTACATGTACTTGAATTAGATGCTTAATTTAAAAAAAATTATAATTCCATTTGGAAAGGAAAGGATAAGATAAAAGGGTTAGCTTTGATTAATGACTTTGAATATGTTGGGTTAAAGATGATATGGTTGACTTAGAATCCATGATTCTAGTGCAAGTCAAAGAACCATGTGTTTGAAGAAGTACATGTATATTGAAGATTATGTTATAAGTCCTTGGCAAATTTTCTTGAGTTATTCTGATAATCTGGATAAAGTATAGGAGGAAACTTCATTTTGCAGAACCATTTTGATAATTGTCTAAATTTGCCCATATCTACGTGTGGGTTTTACAAAGACTGCTTGGATGCAATATTATGGTCCACTCTCACAGGGAAAGTCATCGTGTTCATATGAAGACATAATGAAGCAGCTAATGTTGAGAATAATAAATGCATTCTGAGTGATGGTAAATCTTTATATTATACCTTCTTTCACAATACATGTGGGATAAGACTCAGGGCAGGAAAAAACCAAAGTCTGATTCAGCCCAGGGTAGGTTGAAGGGTCAAGTAAATTTTGCCATTTGCCGTCTCTGAACCACAGAACATTCTGTCCTGGGGGGCAAATTGGGAACAAATACATCCGAAAAATTCTTGATACAAACTGGATTCGGATTGCATTACACTACTTGAACGCAATATTTTATTATCAGTGTCAAAGCACAGTTACTCATTTGAAGTAGGCAATTTGATTTCTCTTCACCTCTCCATCTTAAGTGAGGATTAAGTTCGAGTCACTGTTGTGAATGGCCTTTAACTGACGGGCAAATATCTGCAATGGGCTACACCTGGCCTGGTTCCTGTAATGTTTTCTCCCAGGCCTTCAGAGTCAACTGATTTCAGTGACATGTCTAAGATGAGCAGCGCAGAGTAGCCATTAGACAATAACAGACTACACACTGGTTTAGATCAACAAAATGTCTGTTGTTGATTTTCAGAGCATCATAAGTGGCATTTTGTTTGCGCGTGTTTCACAGAAAATCTCGCAGAGAGTATTTTGATGTGAGTTAGTTACTGATGGTACGTGCCTGCTCTGCTGGTAGGCAAAATAGCAATGATTGTGAGGAATTTTGCGACGATCAAAGTCTGTCTTTCTCTTTTTGTCTCTTTGTATTACTCGATGATGAGTGAAAACATTGGAAGATCAAACAAATGATTTTGTGGAGTGTAGTAGAAAGTCCCAACGAAGTCCATTTCATAGGGCCAATTAGCCTATACAAATGCTTCAAGCTTTCAAGTCTTGTTTTGGAATTGTTACAACAGTGATTGAGGAAGATTTGTAAAGGATGCGCTGCGGAAGAGCTGTTCAGCACAGACACTGAAATGCTAAATCCATATCATGTTAGAGCTGTGTCAATTAACTATTAAAGTTCCTATGAAGTAAAAAATAAATGCTGCTTATTTGAAAGGCTTTTCAAAGCAAAGAAGAATGGCGTTTTCCTTTTTGAAATATCTTTTTTTGTTTCAGAGATGTTTATGTTTTGTATTATGCAAATGAGGAAAGTGACGACGTCACTGTAGGTGGTTCCACTAAAATAGCACAACACTCAATCGAGAATAACTCTAGAGATATTAATTAAAAGCAGTGTTCTTTTAAATTATCTCTAAAACGAAAAAAGATATTCCAAAACGGAAAATGCTATTCTTCTTTACTTTGAAAAGCCTTCAAATAAGTAGCAATTATTTTTTACTTCATTAAGTCACTTTAAATATTTGAAATTTTTCCTGTCCTATAAACATTTTTTTCTATATATAGCTTCAGTAGCTTCAACTACAAGTGCAATAAACCTTGAGCAATTGTGCCAATCTAGAAATAAAATGTCACACAAGTTTATTGGCATGATTCTCAACCATCAACGATGATTTAATACCCAAACAGAAATTGTCAATGTCAAGTTAAGAAAAGTCATCTAGCAGTAGTACTGGAGAGATGTACAGTAGTTTAACCCATGGGGAGCTTTCAGAAATGGAAGAAAAATTAAAGATTTATCAGAGAGCATTAGGTCACTTTAATTATTTAGTTTCACCTTTGAAAATAACATTAGATATGGGAGTTACAGTCAATTTGGCAGTAGTCAAATGCTTACAAACACACTTTTAAAAGGATCTGCTACAGAGGATATCAGTCCTCCAAAGTCAGTCTAAACCAATGTGGTAAAATGTGTAACTTTAAATAGCATTGACTAAGATACTTGTATAATTTCTAACCATTTTAAAGTGCTCAAAGTGAGACTTACAGGGCATTAGCTTGTCGTGATCAGCTGTGGGTAAAATCAGTTATGTGCTCAATATTGCAAATGAATAGAATATAGATTTAGCCATGCAGGCTTAAAAATGGAGCTCCCATAAAATACTGATCATTTACTCGACACAAGAACCTTTAAAGAAATTTTACCAATAAGCTTTTAAATTCCTTCAAACTGAATCAGATTGAAGCTTCTGACTGGATAAATTGAGCAAAACAAGGACATCTGCAAAAACACAATATGCATATCACTGCATCCAAATATCACAGCAAATCCTGGCTCAAAGAATGATGGCCAAATGAAAGAAATGTTAAAGAAAGTTAATGATTAATTATCTTTCAAGGTACATGCAAAGCCAAGAAATGCCAGCGCACCTGTGTTTCATTCACCTTTTTCTCTAAAACCCTTGATCTCTTGGTCGCCAAAACTGGCAGCAAGCAAGTTAACAACACAAACTTTGGTTTTTTGATGGTTAAGCTGACGTATGTGCCGTTGCTATGGCAACACTAAAAATAAAAAGGCCTTTAAAATCGGTTTTGTTTATTTGTAGAAAGACTGGTCATTAGATTTTCTTTACAATTTACGTGCAACAAGCTTGTAACGATTCTCACAAGTTAACACCATTTTGCTAATAATTTAACAGAGATCTTTAATTATCCCTTGTTGAGAGTTTCCTTTGTTAAAGTTCAATTATTTTCAATACTCCAGTTATTTAATTCCTAAAGTATTTTTGTGCCAAATTTCGTGAAATTCTAATGAGTGGTTCTCGAGAAATAGGTGTATTTCCGGGAGTGCAAATTTTCATTCAATCGCAATATTTTGACTTACTACACATGCGCTGCATTTAACTGGGTTCTTTCGGTAATAAAGAAAAAGCTGAGAATTGCTGAGTTCTTTCCATCTTTACCTTTTCTAACATATATTTGTGATAAAACACTAAAGCCATCAATACACTGCGTTCAATTATAGAGAAAAATAGCACAGATAGTGCGGGTGTTGAGTAAATAGAATGATCGCTCTATTGATGGCATGTTTGTTTTTTGCAATCCTTGCGCGCGTGCTGAATTGCATCAGCAAAAGTGCGCGCGAAAACTGTGTTCTGCCACCTTAATAATCTTTGCTTCCAGCTACCGCAAAATTTAATGTGAACTGATGAAATAACGCACGTAATTAGGCATAAATGGGGTAAGATTGTCCCACCATATCTATTTAACGAGCAAGGTAACCAATCCTTTTTATTGTATGTTTTGAAACAGTGCTTGGTAGGGAACTTTCAAGGAAAGTTTCAAAAAAATTGTTCGGCAACTTTTACTTCCGAGGAATCACCTTAATTGTTGTTTCAGGCTTTAGTACAGTGTACTAAGCCATTATAATATCCATACTTATTGAATTCTCAGCCTCGGATTATGCAATTCTAGCTTTCTGATTGGTTCACTGGATCTCGGTTACCAGCCATTATACCTGCGTTTGACCTTATATGGAAATGAAAGTGGCAAATGTCGCTCGGCATGAGCTTTTTCGCGTGAAGCAAAGGTTCGTCGACAAAAAAAATGGATGAAAAAAAGCACATTCGGTGAGCTATCTACACAGCAAATACAGGAAATTATGGACAATGCCGTCCCAGTAACAACAAAAAAGCCACAAAGCTCGAGATAAGATTATTTAACGGTACGTATACGTTAAGTTTCCCCCTGCGAGGAAGAAAGATGACACGTATTGCAAAAGTTCATTGATTAAATCCATTAAAGCCGCCAGTTGATCATTTCCTTTGCACGTCGCCGCACAACAAACCGTTTTCCATTATCTCTGACCAGGCAAATAAATTATTAGAGCATATGCATTTGTAAAAGGCCGCAGGAAAACAGGCATAATTGCCGGCGTAGTCCATAAGAAACCAGTTTCCAATGAGCAGATGAGGAAACTGTTCGACTAAGCAAGCTCGGATCGGCCGAGAGCAAGAATCCCGCACAGCTACAGAGGACGACCTAGTTTTATCTCAGTCTCTTTTTTGGCCGACGACGACGAAGAGAATCAACGACAGCTAGCGCCAACAATTCTGTCCTTGCGAAATACATCTCAAGGAGTTGAGTGTTTTGAGCTGAACCGAAGTAAGCCCGGTTCTTTACCAGCCACGAAAAACCACCGGGGTGGCCTCGGAGATTCTGAAGATGAATCTGACGCTAAGATAGTTTCTGTCCTTGACTCTAAAACTGACCAACAATGAGCTCCACACATACAGCTCGAAATGCCAAGGCTTTCAAAGCAAGGGAATCCTGAGAGAGATCTTGTCAAGAATAATTTTGGCACAACGTCTGTGTCACATGGCGATCAAAGTTTTCCGCAGCATTATTACGATGGCAATGTGCAAGTGCACAATTATTTAGCTCTTCTCCATGACTCGAACTCGAACGCTTTTCAAACTTTCTGGCCAAGGTTATATCTCCTTCATTTGATAGACGTTTCTTGAATTCTATTTGATTGCAATTTCATTCAGCAAATTCGTTTGCTTCGCTCTCAAATTTTTCATTCAACTAATTTTACAAACGGCGCGCATGTCATGTGATTTCCCACTTGTTGTTTTTGTCACATCGACTTCCGGTCGTTTTGTAAAATTAAAACCCAATAAAATTAAGCTATATTTCCAAGAATACAAACGCACCGAATTTAATAAAACAATTATTCCATTTGCGCTTGTTGGCTATTTACCATCTCATATCCATCGCGCGCTCATGGAATAATTGTTAAATAACACTCTCCTCATTATAATAACGATAAGTACAGTATGTCACCATCCTCAGAGTCCCAGGGGCAGTTAGTTGGAGCGAGAGGAGATAAATCGGGCAAAGAAATGAAGCATCGCAGGTTTACAAGTAAGGCGGAAAAAGCGCTTTACTCGTAAAGACGCTTCACTTCTTTGCCCGATTTATTTCCTCTTGCTCCGACTAACTGCCCCTAGGCCTCTGAGGAGGAGTGCATCACAATCTGGACACTAAATGATAAGTACATGTAACAGAAATTTAGGCTAAATTCTTGCAGTCCAGAACTCAGATCTACACACCTTGGCATAAGTGATATTCACTGCTTTAAAGGATACAGCTCCTCCACTTCCCTCTTTAAGGTTACCGTAAACCTTCGCGGGTGTCCTTAGTGAAAAAAAAATATTACCGCACTGTCTTAAAGACAACCACTACAAATTATATATCAATGCAAAGGTTATAGAATGTTCTATTCGCTAAAAATTGTTTTGCCTCAATTTTTTTTAATCATAAGGCGAACGCGACCTAAAAGCGTGAAATGACCGACGTTCCATTGAGCGAATTTATCGGGTATCAAACTCAACCGCATCAACAAAGCTACTGCATTATATCATTCACGAGGCATCAATCATCAAAACCGTGTGAGGGTTTGTCAATATTCCTATTGGTTGTTTTGGAAAATTTCTGTCAAGTTTGATGTCCAAAAATACAGTGACACTTTTTATGACGAAGGCCATTGCAGGAGATCAATTTTGAAAAACGCAAATCCCCCACACAGTTTTGATGATTGATGCCTCGTGAATGATATAATGCAGTAGCTTTGTTGATGTGGTCGAGTTTGATACCCGATAAATTCACTCAATGGAATGTCGGTCGTTTCGCGCTTTTAGGTCACACTCGCCTTATGATTAAATTGAGGCAAAATAATTTTTAGCGAATAGAACATTCTATAACCTTTGCATTGATATATAATTTGGAGTGGTTGTCTTTAAGACAGCGCGGTAATATTTTTATCGCTAAAGACACCTGCGAAGGTTTACAGTAACCTTAAATTAGATACTTTTTCTGTTAAAATCTCCAGTCTATAAAAAATACAGCAAAACTAAGCAAGTAAATTAATATGGCATAATTACGATACTCAATCAAATATCAAGTTGATATTAATTTTTCAGCAAATTATAAAAAATCGCTCACATACTTTGTTGTGATTATCTATTTCCATTTCATTTATTTCATTTATTTCTCTCTGTGGCCTGATGTTGTCGCTGAAGTCTGAGGCCCCGTCCACACGTATCTGGATATTTTTGAATCTGCAAGTTTTTCTTTCCGGATATGGCTTTTGTCCACACGCATCCAGCGAATTCGGCAGCGAATCTGGATATTTTTGTACGTGTGGACGGGGAAATTTTTGAATCCAGAAAGAAAAAGTTGTGGCTTCAAAAATATCTGGATACATAAGGAGGGGGCCCTCAGCGGGAAACAGAATTTGTTTTGAGGATTTGTGTTGTTTTGCAGGAATTTATTTTGCTATATAACAAATCACTTAATGACTGGTCTCTTGGGGAACAGGGAATTTTGTTTCCCTCGAATCTCAATGTTTCCCTCGACTTGGTCTCGGGAAACATTGAGATTCGAGGGACACAAAATTCACCCGTTATTAAGTGTTAATTGCTAGATTCCCGCCAACAAAACACGTAATAGTATTGATAATGATGACGATGATGATGACGATGATGACGATGTTGATGATAATGTTAATGATAATGATAATGATAATAATAATAACAATAATGACTTTATCCCCACTGCTAATAGGGAACACCTTAAACTAACTAATAACACCTAACTAAAATACAGAAAAGTCCTATTAGAGAAATTAAAATTATGAGTTACAAAGATGGCAGCCACTACATCCATCTGGGATGTTGTCTAGATCTAGCTTCTGCACGTGGGTCTTAAACTGCTTGAGATTTATCACCAATCTTTCTTTATTTGTCAGTTTGCTCCATAGTCAGTTGGGCCTAGATATTGAATTGAATGTTTTCCATACGTAACAGTGTTAAATCTACTGTACGTAAATGAAAATCTCTCTGCCGTAAACTATAAGTGTGACTATTAGTATAAAACATGTTACAAATAGTCCACGGAGACAAATTATGTTTAACCTTATACATTAAAATACATATGTCTTGTAGTCTCCTATTATACAATGTTGGTAGACTGGCTTTCTCTAACAGCTGCTGGTAGCTAGACAACTTATCTCTAAAAACAGCATGCAGTCCTCACTCCTGTACTCTCTCTAATCTACAAATGTCCAAGGCTCTGCAAAAATGCCACTCTAGGTGTCAATATGTAAGATGAGGGAGGATAGCTGCTTTGTAGAGATGTATCTTGGCCTCAGTTGGTATAAGATTCTTCAACCTCATGATCATTCCAATTCTCTGGCTAGCTTTCTTACAGACATTACTAATATGCACATTAAAATTAAGATCGCAATCTATCATTATGCCCAGGAGCTTCAAATTTTCTAATTCCATTATATCCTTGCTGTTAACAATATTAGACACATTTTGTCTCCACAGGTCAGTCAGACTTTTATTCCGAATGCTCATTGTTTGATATTTCTTCAGGTTTAATACCCTGAAGGAGGTTCGAATCATATCAATTGGTCGCTAGGGTGGCACTCTTCTGAATTTTTGCAAGTACAGTACACGTGTTTTGCCCTGATGATCGTCTGCATACATTGATAACGCAGAATCTATGTTGTATGAAAGATCATTCTGAAAGATGTTCCACAATAGTGGCCCTAACATGGATCCCTGAGGACAGCCACTTTCCTTCTTATTCCATGAGCTAGTTACCGACCCAATGTGCAGTGACTGCCTAAGCGGTTGCACAGGTAACTGCGCAATAAATCCAGTGCTCTGTCCTGGAAACTGTAAGCTTTTAATTTGCATAGCATAAGAGGTGGGTGTAATCTATCGAAAGCTTTGGACATATCTGTTGATAATATTTCCACTGTCGGACGATCGTTCCGAGCCAATTTCCAATCCTCTACTAAACCGATCAATGTTGTTTCACAACTATTGTGCCTTTGATAAGCTGTAAGGCCATCACCAAGACGATCATCTTACTTTGTTGTCACCTGATTTCCCAGTAAGTGCTCGAACACTTTGTTTACACATGACAGCACAGTTACAGGTGTGTAATTCTCCTTGGCGTTCTTGTCCTCTTTTTTATAGACAGGTGTCCAGTCCCCTTTTTTCCAGTCACATGGCCACTGACCATTGCGAAGTTAACAAATTCTCAACCTAACCAGTGCTTCGATAAAAGACATATTTGTTACAAAGGCAGAAATTATACTTAAGAAGTAAAACAACAGCAGAAAACAACAATTGAGCTGTCTCTGTTTACGATGAGAAGCTTTATTTTTGTAAAAATGCTCAATTGCTCAAACAACACTTACATGCAGTGTAGTAATGCTCGTTCTCCGGTCATCTCAGCGAAGTAAACCGATGAGTGGTCAGTTCAAAGCTTGCTCTGATATTCTCTTCTGTGCTCAGAGTATAACCAGTGGGAGCAGTTTAGTCTTTCTAACTTTTACGCTAGTTCGTGCAATCTTGCTGCAAGCAGCTGCAAGCTGTAAATAACTGTAGCTCCTTTTAAATTCAACACAGCTTTTCGCATTTTCATCTGCAAGCTTTGAGCTCCTTGTTTCGTAATTTCCATTGGAAAAATACACGTTTTCATGAGCCACAATACAGCCGGATTCCTCTGGACTACAAACCTTATAACCTGTCTTTAGATCGTTATTTAAAAATTAACTAAAAAGCAAACTTTGAATATCGTTCTTCTCTCGAAAGCCGATCGCAACTACTTGAAACTGGAAGCTTAGCTGACGTCCAGTTTGTGATTGACAGCTGTGGCTTCGTTAGCCAATCAAATTATTTGAACAATTCTAACAAGGATTGTGATTGGCTTATTTTAGCATGCTTAATCAGGGAACAGAACACGGCTGATGCCACTTTTACTCGTTTGGAAAACAGTTTGGCTTGAAAATTCAGCCAAATGCATGGGGAAATTATTGAATTCTTTATCATAAAACAAAGAGATGAATAACTTTAAAAAACGCGTGGCTACCCCTACATTTTATGTTATGAAATGGAAGTGGCAAGCCTACTCAACTTACCAAATAAAGAAACTTTGACTGTGCTCTGTTCTGTTGTAAAGCACTTATGAAGCGGTAGAGCACTCAAGAAGTAGGGAAAAACACTCGACTATGTCTCATGGTTTCCCCTACATTTCTTTCGTGCTCTACCGCTTCTTGCCTTCCTTCCTTCCTTCCTTCCTTTATGTTAGAGACAGAGAGAAATAAATGAAATGGAAATAGATAATCACAACAAAGTATGTGAGTGATTTTTTATAATTTGCTGAAAAATTAATATCAACTTGATATTTGATTGAGTATCGTAATTATGCCATATTAATTTACTTGCTAAGTTTTGCTTTATTTTTTATAGACTGGAGATTTTAACAGAAAAAGTATCTAATTTAAAGAGGGAAGTGGAGGAGCTGTATCCTTTAAAGCAGTGAATATCACTTATGCCAAGGTGTGTAGATCTGAGTTCTGGACTGCAAGAATTTAGCCTAAATTTCTGTTACATGTACTTATCATTTAGTGTCCAGATTGTGACGCACTCCTCCTCAGAGGCCTAGGGGCAGTTAGTCGGAGCAAGAGGAAATAAATCGGGCAAAGAAATGAAGCGTGTTTACCAGTAAAGCGCTTTTTCCGCCTTACTTGTAAACCTGCGACGCTTCATTTCTTTGCCCGATTTATCTCCTCTCGCTCCAACTAACTGCCCCTGGGACTCTGAGGATAGTGACGTACTGTACTTATCGTTATTATAATGAGGAGAGTGTTATGTATGGATATTATAATGGCTTAGTACACTGTACTAAAGCCTGAAACAACAATTAAGGTGATTCCTCGGAAGTAAAAGTTGCCGAACAATTTTTTTGAAACTTTCCTTGAAAGTTCCCTACCAAGCGCTGTTTCAAAACATACAATAAAAAGGATTGGTTACCTTGCTCGTTAAATAGATATGGTGGGACAATCTTACCCCATTTATGCCTAATTACGTGCGTTATTTCATCAGTTCACATTAAATTTTGCGGTAGCTGGAAGCAAAGATTATTAAGGTGGCAGAACACAGTTTTGGCACGCACTTTTGCTGATGCAATTCAGCGCGCGCGCAAGGATTGCAAAAAACAAACATGCCATCAATAGAGCGATCATTCTATTTACTCAACACCCGCACTATCTGTGCTATTTTTCTCTATAATTGAATGCAGTGTATTGATGGCTTTAGTGTTTTATCACAAATATATGTTAGAAAAGGTAAAGATGGAAAGAACTCAGCAATTCTCAGCTTTTTCTTTATTACCGAAAGAACCCAGTTAAATGCAGTGCATGTGTAGTAAGTCAAAATATTGCGATTGAATGAAAATTTGCACTCCCGGAAATACACCTATTTCTCGAGAACCACTCATTAGAATTTCACGAAATTTGGCACAAAAATACTTTAGGAATTAAGTAACTGGAGTATTGAAAATAATTGAACTTTAACAAAGGAAACTCTCAACAAGGGATAATTAAAGATCTCTGTTAAATTATTAGCAAAATGGTGTTAACTTGTGAGAATCGTTACAAGCTTGTTGCACATAAATTGTAAAGAAAATCTAATGACTAGTCTTTCTACAAATAAACAAAACCAATTTTAAAGGCCTTTTTATTTTTATTCGTGTTGCCATGGCAATGGCACATACGTCAGCTTAACCATCAAAAAACCAAAGTTTGTGTTGTTAACTTGCTTGCTGCCAGTTTTGGCGACCGAGAGATCAAGGGTTTTAGAGAGAAAGGTGAATGAAACACAGGTATCAAAAACTGTGTTCAGCCACCTTAAAGCAATACTTGAAGAAAATCTTGGCAGGCAGAAAGTCTCAGCCACTTGGAACACTGTAACATATAATTAATGCAAAAATCACACAATTCTAAATGACACTGACTCAAAACGTTCTTCCAGTCGTTGTTTACGAGGTCATAATTTGCACCCTTGAGTAACGGTTTTGTGCAATTCTTTTTTTGTTTCTGAACAAAGTTTTTTTTTAATTCTTTAACTTGAAGAGGATAATGTTCATGCCAAATTTATCTTAAAAAAAATATAGGTCACCATGCTTGTAACGTTTGAGAGAAAACTAGCATTTATTTTGCAATCGAGCTCAGCTTGAGGGAAGTCTCTTACGTTGTGTACATGCACGCGCTCATGTGCGCACGCTAATGATGCAAAAATCGCGTGCAGTAGGTATGGCATTGCACAATGCAATACTGAGGAATCGCCTTAAACCAAACCACGGAAACAAATAGTTTGAAAAAATACAAAATTGAACCGCCTCAAGCATCTGAAATGGTTAGCCTGAATAGCACTCCAGTTAGTCGGAATAATGCTCCAGTTAGGCTGTTCATAGTTATAGCTGTCAGTAATGTTTATGTGTGTTAGTTTATTTACATATCATAACCTAGCATAACATAGCATACCAAAGCGTAGCGTAGCATAGCATAGTATACCATACCACATGTATGTTAAAGAGGCCCATGTTAGAAGTGACTTCTTAACACGTTATAACTACAGAAGAAAAGAAAATGAATGGCTACAGGAAGAAGCTCAACAAACTCGACTGGAAAGCGTAAGCCATATTCTATCTATGCAGCTATCCTGACAATTTAAGGGTCCAAACGTTATAGCCTGTTCATTTGAGGTTGTCATTATTTGTAGCAAAAGTCTAGCTTTTATTCAGGTTAGGGGAAAAACGATCTGTAAAACTATGAAATTTACAAATTTACACACACCACTCCAAACATAACATTAATGCATTCATGAACAGGTAGACGTGGACCCCTGGGGAAAAAGAGATCAATGGGAAATTCTAATAACTATATGTGACCCTCCACGGGAATACAGGGATAAAGGTGATAGGATGCGCCCAACACGCTTAGTGTGTCCTGAGACACGCTTAATGCGCATATTTAATTTGTAGAACAATGAAGGATACACAACGCTTTGTTTCGGAGATCTTAAAGTGCACCTAACCCCAAAATTTATTTCCCGTAAAACGAATCTACTTGTTATTTGAAATACTTCTGCGAGAAAAATTTGGATTCAGTTAAATCCTCGATTTTCTGTGCCCCGACGAAATCTCGAAAATAGCTCCAAAAAACCACCATTTTGTTTTGCGACCGAGTTTGAGGAGAATGGGTCCAGCGGCTGTCATGACCTCTACCCAGGAAGGTTGAATATTTCACGTCCACTCATTTCCTTCAGGATGTTGCAATACACATTCCAAAAGTGCACAGAAACGCCTTCTAGAAGTGCTATCGGCTGTTGCAGCAATATCCCAGATTTAAAGAAAGATATACTGTACAATTTACTGGCGATGATCGGTCAATGGTACAATAAAGACGTAAACGATGTTAATTTTGTCGAACCGAAACAAGCAAACTGTGAGAACCGTTTAAGAACTCTCACTGGAATTTGTTCTACAGACTTTCAAACGCTATTTTCAAAATTTTCTGCTTAAAGTCAAGCAGCAATTTGTAGAAATACTACTGACAACCTATATCTTCCAATCCCACAGTATTTATAACATAGCCCGCAAACTTGTGTGATCAATCAAGAAGTGTTACGACCAATAAACTGATATGTAAATAAGACGCAACTGTAGGCCGCCAACCAACACTTATTTCTCTTTCGATTTAGATAAAAGTGGAGGATTAATCCTTTAGAATTACATGATAACAAAACTGTTGGACTCACACTCTGTGAACTGATAGTGTCGAAAATATGACTGCGTAATGCCGCTATCAATGTTATGCCCTGGGGGGGGGGGGGATCACGGGATAGGGTGGGTACTTTGATCAGAAACAAAAATTTGGAGTCAAACTTCCTAACCCTTGGGATAAGATTTCAATTCAAAGTTCCCCACCTTGGGAAAAGGTTTTGATTTCAAAGTTACCCACCAGACCGAGAATTTCAAGCCATTTGAAGGAAAGAATATATGCTTGCATTTAATTGACAAGACTTTTTCATTGATCGCGCTGCTCCAGTGAAAGGCAGTGGGGAGGCTCTGCTCTCTTTATATAAAATATGTATACTAATAAAGTCTCGAAAACAAGCTTCAATTTGACTTTGTTTTCTTTAATAATTTGCTTTCAGCTGATGAATTCACAAACCCTAAAATATTACCACTAGCTATTCTAGAGTCAACATGTACAATCATTCCAGTTTTTCATAGAATCTAAAAATTTCAATTATGACCGTTAAAGTTTATCTTTCTTCAAGTCATTATTGACCCTCTTGCTGTAGTTTCATCAAAGTGCAGCACTCTTCTAAATACTAGAAAAGTCTTTTCTTCTTGGATATATTCAGTACTTTTAAATCCGATTTTGGACAACACAGCAAAATCTATTTTTCCTCTGTAATAAGTTTAGCCAAGCACTTAGAGTTATCGTAAAATCTAGCTTTATTTTCGTCTGGTGTCCAAAGAGAATGAGATTCATCTTTCAATATGCAAAGTGAAATCCAGTTATTACACTAGTTTGTCTGGCTCTATCTCATAGTTTACCTCACTCTTTCTCAGGGAAATACCGATTGTTTTTTGTATAACGTGTATTGAACAGTGTTGATCGTTGACCGATTATCTGTCAACAAAATACGAGTGACTCAATTCGTTTCCAATACAGCCACATAATGTGATGGAGATCACCACTGTTCAGTACACTCTATACACAGCCACCTGTCTGGTAAATCATGGAGACCCACACAGACCATATGGTGCCTCAATTTTGTTGCAACTGGAAGGCGTGGGAAGCATGTTCGAACTTCTGGGAATTCTGGGTACTTTCAAGATGGCGGAACACTCGTATCTAAGCTCCCCACATTCAAAACCCTGGTTGCTTTTGTCGTTTTAGCGCTTGGACCGCTTGGGGAACGCATCCTTTCTGCTTATCTGACAAATTTCACTGCAAACTTTGAGAAAATTTACATTTTTTATTTGCAGGTACGACTTAAAACGTGTGACAATATAAAATCAGTAATTGTATTTTCCTTTAGCCTGCACTACTGGAGGATTAGCAGGCTCTAGCACGATACACGAGCGCGTGTGAAGCGTGAGGCGAGAAAAATGGATTTTTCTCACCTCACGCTTTGCGCGCGCTCGTGTATCACGCTAGAGCCCGCTAATCCGCCTGTATTGCAGGCTATGTTTCCTTCCGCCTTGCTTCCCGCAGCTTCAAAAATACAGGTCCAAACAATTCTACGATTTTCAATCGATCGAAGAAAGTGTTTTGGAGGTCATCAAGTCTCGAAAAAGTACATCGCTGTTATAAACATGAAGCATTCCAGAAAGTAAAGCACAAACTGGATTTAATAGAACAACCATACTGTGACAAAATACATTCTCACTAAGGACAAATGTAAACAGCTATAAACACTCGTGGGAATCTGGAAAATTACCATCCAAAGCAGTCCTTGAGTTTTCTCTACTGCTTTTCGTTTGCCTGCTCCTCCACATCGTATATAGCTTTCCATTCCTAATATACAAGCAGTTCATCCGTAAAGAAGTCTTTCCCGTCGTCACTTGAAATATTGCAAATTGCTCTCAAGTTGTCAAATGTGCTCGATCGAAGTTTATTTTGGATTCTTTCAAATTGAAACTTAACTCTGACTCCAGTGACAAAAAAGAAATGATTCTGAAACAAAACTTGGACGTTTTAGTCCCAAAAGATACTGGAACGATTAGTTTTGTTTTCCATTTTCTCGAGCAAATACAGAGAGCTGACTGTGGCACCATTGCGTTTGGTTCCCGGGTAGACGTCATCAACAACCACCGCCCCAGACTCCCCAAAACGTGGTCACGCAACACTTCAAGCGTGACTTTGAAAGGGCATAGCAAATCGAGGATTCGAGCAAATTCAAAAATGTTTTGCCCAAATGCTTCGAATAACGAATGGATTCGTTTTGATGAAAACAAAATTTGGCGGGTTAGGTGCACTTTTTGTTTTGATAAGCGTGCAAACTGTCACACCCTTAGTGTGCAAGTTAGGATGCTAGAACAGTCTAGAGCAACTGAAAAAGAAACATGGCAGAAATTTGCAATCTTCCTCTCCAAAAAAGTTGCAATTTTATTACTATTCTAAAATAGCAACAATTAGTCTACTAGCGTTTTTGAAAGCGACAAAGAATGGGAGAAAAACTAGTCGATCACGTTAGACGACAAATTTAAGAGAGCATCTGAATCACATCAAACACAGGTAAAACATTTTAAAAATTGATCACTTTCCTTAGAATCGTGTTCTTGAACTATGAGCATTTCTAAGTTATGAACTTTGAGTTTCTTTTGCTCCGGTACGTGTTAAGTATTAGTGATGATAAATCCACAGTTGACCATGGTTGTCATATTGTTTTGCAAATGCGAATTCTTTAAAAAACTATCATGGGATGTAAAGACTTTTTGTAACCATGGCTACAGATAAACATAACAAATATGTCTGTGGGTCTTACAGTTTATCATAATTATTATGTGACTAAACATGGATTGCTCTAGAATGGAAGTTTTGTATTTGTTTGTTGTGACGGAAGATGTTGATATGTTTTCTGGAATTGGACTTATCGGAGGAAGCAAAAGTAACTGCATTCACCACAAATACGTGCATTGCCAATTTGGCGGGGGTGAAAAACTGTGTATTGCAAGCCTTTCACTGGATGAAGTTGTTGAGATGTTCAATAAATAAGGGAGGTACTATAACATACTTTAACTGTACACGTACTTAAGCATGCTACTGCGAGAGTATATTTCTAGTTGTACATGGGAGGTGGAGGACCTTTATACACTGTATGGTTCGTGCATTCACTGGACTCTAGATTGAGAGGTCTAGATTGAGAGAGAAGTAATAACCAGGGTCATTGTGTTCTGTTCAGTTCTTTGAAAAGAGAGTTACATGTAACTCTCTCCATTAATTCTCTGCCGGTACCAAAGAATTAATGGGGCTACCTGACCAAAGGCCAGGAAGTAACCTGTGATTAGCTACCTGGAGCATCCCATCAGGAGCCGTATCCATACTCCTAGTTGCTTCCTGCAATGGAAACAAGAGTTATTTCTCAGCCTTGTAGTAGGCTTGTTAACATACTTTGAGCTAGCATTTGTAGTCCAGCTAGCCAGGAAAAGTAAATGCACAAATATTTTCAGCACGAGTATATGTCATACATGGCTAAAAAGACACAGAAGAGGCAGACAACAATCATATCCTTGAGTGACAGCAATCAGCAAGAGTTGGAGAACATCAAACAGCAGAGAGAGCAGATGTTAAAGGAGTATCAAGAAAAGAAACAAGGTATTGCTAGAAGCTAATTGATTTCACCGTATAATTTTACCTTCAGGATAATTCTGAAAGGAAAGGAACTTGGACCTACATTGGCTTGTTGATTTGCTTATACTTTTGTGGAAGTTGTCTGTCAGATAGTTGAAAATACCTCTAGAACACCCCTCAATTGAAATGTTTTGGCAAATTTGTTTGCCCATTATGCAGATGGGAATGGTGCTGAAATGAAATTTAGCAGCCAATGAAAATTATTTCTGTCAGTTCAGTTAATATAGGGAAATGATGATGACCAGCTCACTTAACCTCTGCTGCAGGGAATACTTGAGCATTTTAGGGCAACAAAAATTACTGTAAGTCATTGCCCTTGCCTTCTTTCATTCCTTTTCTCCAACTTCCTTGCTATTTTAAAGGAAGAAAAAAGCAATCCTCCAAGCTAGGGATAGTTAAGAATTATTCTCTGCAGTGGAGGTGGCTAGTGGTGGATACTATTTTACCAACAATCGAAGTGAAACAAACACATTTCCCCGCAGTGGAGATGGGTTGCAGCTCGTTAAAAAAACTTAACCACTAGCTACCGCCACTGAGAGGAATAATTGTTTTAGTACATGTTCATACCAAACCAGTGGGAAAAAATATATGCAATTATCAAATCCAAACCCTACAAAACGTTTTGGGTGTCAGTAAAACGCGGACTCGGGGTCGAGGCCGGGGTCTCTTGTTTAACAATTTTTTTCCTTCTTTCTTTAAGTTTCTTTTTAACGTTAACTCCGATTTCTCGCAATTTGCATTAGCTGTGCATCATTGCTATATCTTTGCATATAAAGAAAATGAAATGGTGTGGAGCTTATTTGTAAGGTACATTACCGCAAACAACCCGCGTCACATTTCAGTCTCTATCCTCATCAGGCATAAGAGGTGCAAAATGTATATTGTTGACAATGTTTCAGCTCAATAGCGTCTTTTGTTTGGAAACCAGTGCATTTTGAACTTTAGGTTTATGGTGGTGCGGGAGGGAGGGAGGGATTGCTTTATGAAAGTGTCAAAAGTATTTAGCTTAGATAACTAATTGGGGACACTATTAATACACAATAAAATATACCTTAGCTACATTAAGTTAAAACTATTTAAATTTGTGTGAAACCTATTGACAAATATCTGAAGTTTGGGATAACGCACAGACCTAAAACTTATTTATCTTTCAGAAGATCGCATTTTCTTGACTTCATCTGCCAAATGGTTTTTGATTTTTTCATTGCGCGACAGTTAGAACGATCTATAGCAACCTCGTTCCCAGGGTCTCATGGAAGGCGGCAGGGGTATTAATGGTAAGGTTTTCTTATTCTAGTTCACGATTTGTTAGTTTAAGGCGAACAAATCTGTTTTTCCTTGCGTCGTTTCTTGTGAGAGTATGAAGTAGTCAATTCACGGAACTGCCAGAATAGAGTTGCATCAAGTGTATATACTAAGCTTTCGAGACGAATTATTTCTAGAGGCCTTTAAAAATCCTTATTTGATTTTATGTTGGATCTCTAAATTCTCCACTAACTCGACTAACTTTTTTATGCAGAAATCAGCACGCTGAACTAGACAATAAATTTGTGCAGCTTCTATATGCGACTGTCGTGACTGGAATGTGACGCAAATTGTTTGAGATGATGTGAAAAATGAGCTCCACCTCATCTTATTTTCTTTATATGTGAAGATATTGCAATGATGCACTGCTGATGTAAATCGCAAGAAATCAGAATTTGGGTTAGAAAAAGAAAAGAAAAGAAAAAAGACATCAAAAAAGGAAATTAAAGAAAGAAAGAAAAAAATTATAAAAAGAGACACCCCAACCCTGACCCCAGCCCTGACCCCGACCCTGAGTCCGCGCTTTTACTGACACCCAAAAGTTTTTGCTAAGTAAATTCATGGACAAAATGTGCAACAGCCCAAGAAAAGTCACATAAAGTTTAGTGAAACTTCAAAACGGTAAACACGACAGAAATTAAATCCTCAATTCATTGATCTGTCAAAAAGTTTAGTTGAGTTCAGCTTTCATAAGTTTTTGCTGGAGGCTTTTGTCCGGAAAGTTCATACTGTAGTAGATTATCGAAATGTGGTAAGCAACTTTTTGTGGTAGAAAATGCTGTCACGTGTTCTTGGAGGCAGATAAGACTTCTGAATAAAGGGACTTGTTATTAGTTGCTCTGGTGATATTTCTTTAGTCTGTTCACAGACCCTGTATTTTGTCTCGAGTTCGTTGAGCATTAGTAACCGCGGAGGCGAGGTGGGGGTTCGAACACAACGGGGTGGCCTCAGGGAAAGTAGCAAAAAATGAAAGTCTGTTTACCGACTAACAGTTCCTCCAAAGGAGTTGAAGTCTTTTTGCATTCTGTGTTAGGCATTTTTGTAAATTTTACTGTTTTAATTTAGCTAAACCTCGAGTAAACTCAAAGAAATAGTTTCGTGTTGGTTTTGCTGATACCTTCAAGGGTAAAAACAATAATACTGTACTCGTAAATACTGCCAAGCTGAATTATGTAGCTTTCTTTGTGTTAGCAGGGACAACTGCTTTATTGTTTGGTAAAATTTATTTTTTTATCAAGGTAGCCAATCAGGAAACCATTGTACACTATATATCCCGGGTTTGAGTAACCAAGCAAAATGTGTGAAAACCCTATCCACTGGTTTGGGATGCACTGCATGGATATTTCCCTGCCCCTTGAGCATTTTTTGATTGATATTAGACATCCTTAGCTTATTAGACCTTCAGAAAAAATTCAGAAAAAATGGCTCATCCAGCAGAATGCACCACAAACATGGGACACTTGAGTACTTAAAATGTGTCTCATAATATTGTTTCCAGCTTTGAAGCAGCTCATGCTTGAGAAGGAAGCTGAACTTGCCTTAACAAATAACGAACTGGCAGAATTGGAAGAGTATCAGGTTAGCGGTATACTTTTTGTAGCTTTAGAGGGAATTACTTCAATAAAAAAAAACCGCATATTATGTCTAGTCTAGCAGAAAGCCCGCAATATTTGTCATTTTCACATGCCAGATGTAAATGGCAGTTTGACTGCATTTGAATTAAGAAATAGAAAACATGTACCATGTTTCTATTGAGTTATAGAAACACGAGTGGAAGTTTGGGAGAACAAGAAATGCGAGTGTTTCTGCAGCTTTTTCGAGTTCTCCCAAACTTTCACAAGTGTTTCTATAACTCAATAGAAACATGGAGAACATGTTTTTCTATTCTTTTTTATTCTTTTAGAAAACACTGCGACGAAAAAAAGGAAAGCAACTTGTTAACTTTGATTATCAAAATGTAAATTCTCTTTGCTCGCGCCATCATCACGTCAACAGCTCATGCTAGTTATGTGTTTCTATCGAGTTTTGGTAGAATTTTACTAGTATACTAATGCAAATGCTGTAATCTGATTAGCTGAGTCATTGAACACTATCAGCCATTAGTGTGCAGTGGCTGGAGGTCGTCTAGGAAGTGGTGACGTCTTTTTCGTTTTTCCAAAGTTTTGCAGGAAAACTATGATGCAAACGGATAATTAAATTCCTGAGAAGTCTAAATGATGGACATTTACGGTTTCTTGACATTTAAAAAAGTTGAAATTATTGAAAAACTGATGCACGCCTGCACACAACTTCAATTTTAAATGACAATTCAATCCAAGCGATCTTTTTCAGGCACAAAGTTTAATAATACGTCAAGAAATAATTGGAAACCGTTATTTGAAGTAAATTGTAGTAAGAATTCTACTAAAAAATTAGATTATTCGCTGTTGATTTCTATCTGAACAATAGTGTTTCTGTCGAGGAACTATGGGCTGATAGTTGTCCTGTGGAAATTTGATGTTCTTAAAACAAATATTTGTCCGAGAAGCGAAGCTTCGAGGGCAAATATGTTAGTTTTAAGGACATCAAATTTCCAAGGGACAACCATCAGACCGACAGTTCCGAGACATAAACACTCTATTGTCTTTATTGTTCCCCACTAAATTTTCTTCCGTGAGCCAGTTCAAAAATCATATCGAATTATTTTCAACTTTTTTAAATGAAAGCCGTGAAAGCCAAATTGGTTAAATTTAAAAAGGAAAATAAACAAAACCCACTTAATACAATTTCATTTGTCCATTTTTTTGCATAAGGTCACTTGCTTACCAAAAATTTTTCACGGACGGGTACTATCCATCCGGGTATTTTCCTTCGACGGGCACTATGGGCTGATAGTTTCTCTCCATGGATGAACGCTATCACGTCACATGATCAATTTAAACCAATAAGAATCAGAGAAAATTTAGTGAACTATAAGAGGTGATAGTTGATGAGGCCGAAGGCCGAATCAACTAGAAATCTCGAGCTCATAATGTATTTGATAAATAGAAACACATTTTTTAACCAATCAGTGCACATTTTTTCTTAGGACTGTTTTCTAAACTACAATAGAGAATATTTAGTGCAACTTAGGACATGATAGTTTTTGAGCTTAAAGACTGCCACACACTAGCTGATTTTTTGTCGTAGAACTGCAGATTTTTTGTCGCGGTCAAATCAGGTTAAAATTTGTCGGGCCATCAGCTTGCCGCACACTAGCCGATTTTTTTGTCCCGACTAAACGTGTTTAAGCTTGGGACCGAGTCATCTAAAAGCAAGATGGCACCTATTCCACTGATGTGACTCTCATGGCATTTCCTAATTGGTTGAGGTGTGCGCAAGCCCCAACAAGTTGTCTTGGTCCCCCGCACACTAGCTGAAAAGGCCCGACAAGATGTTTTGAGATGTAGCACTGTCAGATGTCACCCGACAAGCCCCGATCTTGTCGCAGACTTGTCTGAATTCACCGCATACTAGCCGACGAGTGAAGATTTTTTGTCGGGACGGCAAAAAATCGGCTAGTGTGCGGCGGCCTTAACTGATAGATTTACTGTATGAAAATTAGAAAGGTATTACCTGATCTACAATATTCAAGAGGTATATAACATAAACCTATGCAACCTTCAGAGCCAAAGCGCTCTTTTCAATAGACTTCTGTCAATCAAATAGCGGCACCTTATGGAATGCTGCGGGTCTGCAAAAGCAGTTTTGCACTCACTGAGAAACTGCCAGGAACAGCGAAGAGAGCTTTGAAAAAGTGAACACCAAACCGGCAACCATTACTGGAAGGAACATAAGAATTGAACAGTCCGAATATACAAGGAAGTTTGATTTATTGTTGCTTTATGAAATCAATCAGTAGTTGTGGTCGGCTGGCCAAATTCTCCTGACCTTTGTAGCGATACTAACTTCATTTCTCAACACTTGTAGAGAGTAGTCGTAAGTGTTGTACACAAGAAACTGTTGGTTGTATTGGAGAAGGCTGTCTACATGTCCCATCACTGGACTTAACAGCACGTTATAAGCTAATGTAAGAATTGTTTTATAAGAATATCGAGACTCTAATTTGGGAAATTTTAAGAATATTTTAAGAATAAACCCGAGGCTGAGATTTTGAAAAGGAATATAATTTTGTGTTGAAAATTTGAAAATAAAATAGGATTATATGTTTTTAACTAAACCGATTAAAATTCTTTCTTTCTCTAAATGGCAAAACCATCTGGCAAAAAGCAACAAAAACTGCACGAGCGGTATGCTTGTTGCTAATAACAATTCTGCGAGAAGTTACGTTCGTCATATCAGGCTTTAATGCCTGCAGGCTGGATCTAAAATGTAACACTATCCAGACACGAAATACATTCAAAAACACAGAAATAAACTAAGAATATTCTCAAGAATACTCTCAGCCTACAATCGGCAGACCGGAAAAACAATATTCTTAATAATAATGATAATGATAATGATAATAATAAAACTAGCTGACTTTCAACCTCTGTCTGTTTCTAAAATCAACATTTTTCATTAACAACCGAGGTTTTACAGACAGATATATCATGGCATCAAAGTCCATGCCAGTGTAGAGGTCCCATGTATAGACTATGATTTGTTGACATGTTGCGTGACAGCGCCAGTATCCGTAGACTCACAAGTTCAATAGAACTAAAGTACCTACATTAGCCGTCAAATTTCGTGCGAAATATTTTCACATGAACTGGGGGGTTAGCGTAGAAGCTAATTTGTGAAGGTATGTTTTTTACCTACATTATTCTAACCTGGAAGCACAAACATTTGCAATTTCATGCTCATGCCAGGGTGCTCGTTTACCGTAAACAAACTCTGTGCAACTGAGACTAGGTTTACACTAGAGGAGATTTTTCCAGATTGTTAAAAGTTTCCGGATTCATCAATTTTAGAGTATTCAGATTAGTAGAGGTTTACACTGAAAGGATATTTGGATTCCTAACCTTTTACACACGACTATAACTCCGGGAACATTCATGATGGAATGGTTAAAAAGTCGACAACGAGAAACAAAATGCCTCCGAAAAGAAGGCTAGGGGTAGGTTGAGACAGTCCGAAGTTTTCTTTCCACTAGCTGATCACAGTACTGTCGTCCATCATGTCATGTCCCTCCAGGCATTTATTCTGGTCTTTATTTAATATCTAGAACCATCCAGGTTTTCGATCGTACCATCATCGTCATCTCCAATAAAGTATGGAGGACGTCAATATTGTTATCGTCGATAAATTGGGTTTCTGAGGAATATGGCATTACCCATTATAAAAGTGATTGCCTACACCTGTAACAGAACGAGGTAATCAGCCAGCGACCGCCATCAAATGGCCATCAATGTGCCTACGACTCGACTAACATGCCATTAGAGACAGCGCATCACCCAAGCCGAAAATGAACTGGACACTAATTCGGAGAGACGTGTACCCAGTGTTATTCATATTTCATGCCTGCCTGATTTTATCTTTTATGTCTTTTAGCGGGAAACTTGTATGAATAAAATCAACCAGTTCGATACCCTTGAATAATATCAAGTTATTTCATTGTTTATATGGAAATGAATTCTTCCAGAGAAATTTGCCAAAAGGAAAAGCCACTTGAATTTAAAAAAGAGATCAGGTGTTTCACAAAGGGCTTTCAACAGCCTAATACAAAGCGTGCAGTCTCTCCAGCAACAATCGATGCCTTTCAAACTATGATCTGGGATAAACCCTTTGACGATTTGCTACCCTTGTACAGTAAGTCTTTTGGAATGTTTTGACCCGTGTTTTTCCCATTTCTAGGTACATACTTATTTCATCCCTACCACGGACAAAGGTCACGACAAAACTCGCTATTGTTTACAACAGAAGCTCATCACATTGTCAAAGTGATATGCCTTTGTTTACTGTGTACATATTAAACACAACTTCCCCTGGACAAACAAAACTCTGCTTTCAAATCTTTTGTTCATCAAAACACTGAATATTAGTGAATCTACATGCAAGAGGAATACGAGATATCTTGTGACCCAAAGGTGCACAGGAGACTAGATCAGGCCAAGCTCTCTCTGATCATCAGTCAGATCAGTCACACAACTTTTTGGAATTTTTCGTTGTAGTGCTTCTGGCTACCTATCTCTGTTGTGTAAATATCGATAATTGTTTATTAGTTTTTTTAGCAAAATCAAATTGTGCAGCAATCAAAGGTATCTACCAGATTTTTGCACTCGATCTGTCGCATGACACATATCGACACATATGAAAGATGAAAGCCTCAACATTCTTTTGTCTCTTTAATAATGTCTAGGTTTGACCCCTGATGAGCTTTCTCATCTTGCTGCATCAGGTGATCGAGACTGGCTGTCGACTGACCATGTAACATGGGTATCGAGTCAATTAAATACCATGCAACAGGATACGATGGTTTTGTGCCCTAACACCGTAGTCAACTTTGCTAATGAAATGAGCAGGAAAAGTAAACTGTTTAACTTTGGAACTCTTAAGCGGCTCGCATTACTTGTAAAGTCGGGAAAAGAAATGGCAAGACCTTCATCGGTGGCATGAGAAATTCAGGGAATCACTGGGTCATGGAAGTTGTTGAGTTGCGGCCCTTCAAGCGTATCATATACTGTGACACGCTGGCTTGGGATCCCCCGTCAAATATTTTAGAAGTGGTAAACAGCTTTACAAACCACAGACCCCCTGTTGGAAGTTACGATAGTTCTAGCATTTGCACTGTTCACTCCCCTTTGGCTACGTCTTCTCAATTGGTCCAGGTCCAGGTCCTGGAGATGTCGTAACTACCCATTTCAGACTTGGTGTGGCATATGTGGAGTCATTGCTGTCATCAGTGCAGTGCTTGCGACATTAGACAGAACACTTTTTCAGTTCTTCATTGGCCCCTACGTTAAAGAGGCAATCTATCTACAACGCCTGAGCCAACATTTCTACTGTTTGAGAAGAGTCTTGATGTCCTGGTTTGCTGAAGGCCGCATCGACATTGATTATGTTTTGCTGCAGCCTGGCTGGCGCGATAATGTTGCAACTAAGTCTAACCACTCCTTTAGCCTACGCCGAGACACGGCTGGCAATTCCAAGAAAAACTTCAAGTTATCACTTGACCGTAAAGCGCTGTCATCATGTGGGTCGACTCCAGGAACAGCACAGGGTCATTCACCCTCTTAAGAACATTCAGTTCCAGCAGCTTCTTCAGCCCGCTCTGCTACTAGGACCCACACCTATGTGTCTGAAGCAAGTAATTCCTTGAATAGTTCAGCATGGATGCTCGGCCATTCAGCGTCTCCAAATGCAAATTCATCGCCTTCAGCCATGAAACGGAATTTGCCATTGAATAAAAATTCCTCCTTAAATCTGAAAAGGCCCTTGTCCAAAATGTCTTCTTTGTCCGAGAAATCCAAAATGTTTAAACACTCCTCAAGTGAGCAACCACTTACTGCTAAAGAAGCAAGACCCTCTACCCATAGAGATCCATCCTCATCACTCAATGACACGTGCAACAGTACTTCAGCAGCTAGACCACAATCAAAGACAGCCATGTCCTGTGCACTAGGTAGTTCAGGGGCAGCGTCAATGTCTAGCAGAAGTAGCAACAATCCTCGCGATCATCCATCTCGCACTGCAGAACCTCCAAAGTCTTCTGCTATGACAACCGCTTCTCCACAGACTGAAAGTGGAAACGAGTCGTCTCATCCGGAACCGCTTCCAAAGGTTGCAAGTCAGTTTCAGTGTCGAGATTGTGGCTTGCAGTTAAGCAGCAGAAACTGCTTATACAAACATAAAATGAGAAAGCACAAGACCACTAATGAGGGTCCTAAAGCTAAGGAAAGCAAACATGTTTGGCTGGAGTGTACAGGAAAACAGTCAAGGTGAGATAGAATAGTTCAACATAGTGTTTTGTGTAGCAACTGGAATGACTACTTATAGTAATACACAAATGGCAGTAATAAGACTTAAGCACATTGATAGGAGCTGGAGACACAAGATCGGCGAGCATATCAAGGACAAGGAGCAACAAGCAGAATTCTATGCCACCCTCAAAGGACTCCAAAATGAGACCAGCGAGGCGGGATTTAGGCACTCTTTGCAGCACGTGCTTGCATGGCTTAGGGAGAGATCTCCAGCTATGGCTAGCTACTTCGAGAAATTTTATGAGAGGAGACCTCGAGAATTGGCAAGTTGCTTCTGAGTCGGAACACAGATAAATACCAACATGTTCATAGAGAGCTTCCATCGTACTCTCAAAGAAGTGTACTTCGAAAGGAAGCAAAATCGACACGACCATCTCCTCTTCCAGCTTCGAAAGATTTCCAGAGACAAGGCCTATGAGCAAGTGATTAAACCAGAAAAAGGAAAGTCAAGGGTGAGACAAAGAGAGAACACGAAAAGGCACAAACAAGCAGAGTCGGTTTCAGCTAACCCGTTACTCAGAAAGGAGAATGACTGCTAGGAGGTAAAGTCTTTGAAAGAGGAGACCAAGACTTATTTGGTGCGTCGAATTTCGTCATCACCTTGTGCCTGCTTCTTACAGTGCTCTTCCTGCATGGTTTGTGTGCACTTGTTCGATTGCACATGCCTAGACGATGTTATCAGGGGTGTGGTCTGCCACCACGTCCACGCTGTCAGCATGGCCAACCCAACACATGAGTCAAGGGAGGGGGAGATTGAAACCAATGTCGAGGAGACGCGTGAAGATTTGGCCAATTTGATTCCACCAGCAAGGAATACAAAAATTGCACCAAATTAGAAGACCTAAGAAGAAATGCCTTAAGTGTCATCGCAGAACTTACAGATGTCATTCAAATTGCTCCAAACAGCGATACCGTTCATGCTGCCCTCCGACACGTTTGCTTGGCAATATCAATGGCAAGGGGACTCGCTGTTATTGGTACTGGTCACCAGTACTTGAAAACAAAATCTTACCCAGCAAATAAGCTCGTGGAGAAACAAAAGCGATTCTTTTCTACCAAAACAAAAAGGAACATTAAAGGAAAGAGCTCTATCCTTTCGGAATCCACAGTACAAGAACTAAATAACATTGATCCCTATGTTTGTACTTTCTGTTTTAAGGAGGACCCCCCTTCAGTGATGGACTGAGTACTGTTGACTGGATAGAGTGTGGCAACTGCAAAGTCTGGGTTCACATATTATGTGACTATGTATGTATATGTGACTTTGTATACTAACTATGTATGCTGCATGTGTCATACTCCATAATTGAGGGACAGCATCGTCTTGAGCATTAAGGGGAAAGGGTGTCAGAGAATGTTCATGGTCTATGGCAGAAAGTTCCAAATTTTCCTGACAATTTTTGAATTTGTCTGACATCATTTTGATAAGGTAAGCTCTGCCCACAGGGCATTAGGTGTGAAATCACTTTCATAGCAACCTTGTTTCGATTTCTCAACAGAGATGACCATTTTTTTGCAATTTTTCTTTCATTAACTTTTTTCCCAAATTATGATTAGTGAGTCTGAACTATATTTGTGCTTTGTTAGATCACAAAGAGATTTTTAGTTTTTAGGGTTTGTCTGAGGTTTTTAGGAAATCCCAAAATGCAAGATGGCAGATCCAAGGCGACAGAATCTGAACAGCTTTCACATTACAGATAACAATTATCTGTTAAAATCGTACATTTTTGAGAGGACTATGATCTGTCTGATTTTCATCCTTGTACTTCTATACCTTTTGAATTAGCATGTATGCATTTTCTGTCCTCCCACTCCAAGAATATCTTTCTATCTGCCTGTCTGTATGTATGGAAATGGAGGTAAGCAATAGTAAGAAAAACTGTCTTTGGTGTGTGGGCACACTAAGGTAAATCACAGTGTAGTGGTAGTTGTAAAACACCTATCCCAGTTTAGTGGATTACATAATTAGTAAACATTCATATATAGGCTTAGATACATGAGGCCCTATTAGGGGTTTTCAGGAAACGGGATATTTAGGTAAAATAAAAATAGCATACGTATTATATATTTAACAATTATTCTACGAGCGTGCATGCGTTGGATAGGACAGTTGGCTATGATCATCTCATACCCAATAAGCGCGAGTGGAATAATTGTTTTTTTAAAGTGCCACTTTGATGAAATTTTCGATATCCATTTTTTTACATTTTCGTACACAATAGGTCTTTCCTAGATCTCTTGCCAATTTTCAATCTGTTACAAACATTAGAATTCGCGGTTTTTGGACCTTTATTTCTGAAAATTTATGGCCGCCATTAATTTTCCTTGTTCCAAGTCTTGGTTGAGAATTTGAGAAAATGATGTCATTTTCTCAAAAATACCGCAGGCGAGTGTTTTCTACATTTCTCGGGTGTTCTCAAATGTCTGGAGTGTTTTATCACAGTGTAATACACGGCTTAGGCTTCTTCATTTGCTTTATGATATAGAGGTAACATGATGAAAAACAATAAAGCACGCTTTTTCTATGTTTTATACTCTGATAAAACATGGGTTTTGACCAATCTG
>NW_028301547.1:12997500-13047500 GCF_042242905.1 Orbicella faveolata | reverse complement strand
AGAGAAAGAAGATCCAGTGATTCATCATAGTGAACACAAATGCGAATATGACAGGCATCAAATTTGTAGATATTTTCAAATATTGTTTTGTTTGTTAACATCACTGAATGTTAAATAGCATGATTTTTCTTGAAGGTGAATAACCGATATTTAAAACAGACTCCTATAAACTGATGTAGAATAAGATACACAGGTGGAGAGACTAAAATATCATCTCTGTAGGTATCGAAATGTCAGCGAGTAGAAAGGAATATATAAATAAGTAAATAACTCGTATAGATGTGCAAAGATTTACTTTCATCAGTAGTAGAAACTGATTTTCTTGAGTTGATAAAAAGCAACTTTTGAGCAACTTTTTCGTGAAATGAGCAACTTTTGGGCAACTTTTGCAAATTTTTGGGGCAACTTTTGAGAGATATCCGAGCAACTTGTGTAAAAGCCTAACACTAAGCACTAACGCCATAAGGTGTAAACTTTAATGTTTGTGTAATTAATTAATTTCAATTAATCAATTAGCTTTGCGGAATGGGAGTTGGGTACGGAAGGTAGCCGAGTGCATTACGCAAAACGCTTCATGCTTACGTTGCCTTTATTGGTAATATGACAAAAATATATATATGGTTTTGCAAATCTCATGCTATCCTTGTGGTGCCATTCTCTCAAGAACAGAAGCAATTTGCTCCAAACGCACGCGCAGATTAGATAGCGTCAAAGTCAACTATATGTTGGGTGAAAGATACATTTCATAACATACAAGACGCACGTGTTCTAGCATTGCTAGTGTGATAAACACCGTTCTCGAGTTCAGATGCACAGTTTTTTTTTTGTAATGAGTGATATCACACTCTCGTTTGGCTGGGGATAACAGTTATATTTCAGGCAACGTCAGTTCTCCTTTTTTAGTACAAAGAACGTTACTGTGACTGCGTATCTTCTGAAATCTTCGCTAGCTAGATTCAAGAAATTTCGACTGTTGTTTTATAACTATTGTGTGTTTGCCAGGATTGAAATAGAGAATGGGAACATATTGCTTCTCCTTAGCAGCTTGTTTGTTTCCTCTTCTATGAAAGAGAGCCCGAAGATCATATTCAGCTGAAACTTTCCTGCGTTAGTTACATGTAAAACTAGTAAATTCGGGACAAAAGAAACTTCGTTGTTATTGCCGCAGACTCCGTGACACTTACTGAAACCTCCAATTAATTTCATCAGTCGATGAGGCGACTCGCTCACTTATGTGGGATATAATTTCGGTCAAGTAAAGATCTCTACCTTCAATACTTCTCGTTGAAACGCTCCTCAGTTGTGTTACTCGCTAGCACTGTGTATTAGTTTGATGTGGTTTTATTGTTTACACCAACTCGGCTGACAACAGAATTAGAACGCACTATTCCGTGATTCGACATGACTATTTGACAATTAGATTAATTCTTGTCTATCGGTGAATTGAAAATTTACGTTTTGAATAAAACACAATCGTTCCTCTTTGACTTTTCAGTAGACATTTAACTTTTATATTCCATTTATCTCCAGCAGTAAGTTAAAAAAATACACATCTTTCTTATATTTTCGTGGAAACAAAGGTATCTTGTTGCATACATTGCCGAGGGAAGCAAAAGTATCAAATTACAAACAGCGTGAAAATTATTGCTACAAAATGAACGAAACTCAAGATAAAATACCACAATAAATTTAATACCGTCTTGACAAACGGTAATTGTAAGTTATTTTTGGGCAAAACACAAACATGAAACATACACACGGCTAAGATTGTCTTATCAAGTTTTTGTCCGCTCATATTCTGCAAAGGGGAAAATGGCCTAGTTGACTACCAAGGGAGAGAACAGCAGGGGTGAGGACTATTGCATCAGAGCCGTAAATTACACTCTGCACTAACTGAGATTGTCTCACCAGTTTTTCCTGTAGACAAAACGATAATTTAATTTATTCTAAACCACAAAGGTAAATAACAAATTTTCATAACAATGTATTCTTAGTGTTTTCCTAGTGTTTTCTCAGCTCCTACAAATTGATGGCGACTGAACAATATCTGCCTTTATCGTAAATTAAACCAGAAAGCAGGATTTTGTCAAGCACTCCAAAACAACAGAACAAAACTAACAAACCTGACAACGATATGTGCCTATGTTCTAAGCCTTAAAGGTTCTATCTATATTCTTCGATTTCTGGAGTGACGTACAGATCTCGTTTGGATATCTAGCGATCGGCTTTTGCCAAAATCAGTGAGCTTACATATCACAGGCTCATGTTTCCAAGCATAAGCTATCTTATATCGATCCGTCTCCGCACGGCAGTGGTGATTGCTAACCAACACATTTGCCGGTTTCAAGTCCCTGTGCGCTATTCCATTTTCGTGCAAGTAGAGCAGTCCTCCTGCAACATCAGCGGCAATCGTATCCATAAATGTGCCCTCTATTCCATTGTCTTGGCTGTCGGCAAGGTACATTAACTCGTTTAACGAGCTCAGCTTTCCTTCACCGCCGAAAACTTCAATATCGAAATACACGTACTCTAGCATGATTGCCATGGGATCCTGGCAAACAGCTTTGAATTGGACGATGTTTTCGTGGTGTAGCTGTGACAACAACGTGGCCTCTTTGGCAAAAGCTTCAACAAAGTCCGTAGAAGACGAGAGCAGTTTCTTCACTGCGACGTCCACTGATTCGTGAGCGTTCTGGGAATATTTAGTTCTTAATACGGCACCAAATGAACCTTGTCCGATAACATCTCGTGGGCGGGTCGGTACATTTCGCTGACCCCTAGTCCATGGACTACCCTAAATGGACCACCCTGAAATTTGTGGCGAACATAAATTTAACAAAGCTAGAACCCGAACAAAAGATGCAATCAATCGACAAACACAGTACGGAACACTTGCGATTTAACAGATT
Source organism: Orbicella faveolata (assembly GCF_042242905.1). Lineage (NCBI taxonomy): Eukaryota > Metazoa > Cnidaria > Anthozoa > Scleractinia > Merulinidae > Orbicella > Orbicella faveolata. The sequence continues at coordinate 13,044,591 of NW_028301547.1, read as the reverse complement.
CAACGATCCCGAACAAAATCAGATCAGAACAGTTGTGATTTAATCCTCAAACGTTTCCTACCTTAACATCTGGACCTTTGTCACAAAATATTGGATTTGAGCGAGTTTTCCTTTTGTGACCTACATAATAAGACGACATTCACATAACTCCATACACCCATACACCACCATCTTGTATTTCTTCCCCCTGGCCAAATGAGTGTAGCTAGCAGGCGCGTAATTGTGTTTGTCGATCGATCACATCTTTTGTTCGGGTTCTAGATTTGTTAAATTTATGTTTGCCACAGATTTCAGGGTAGTCCATGGGTAGTCCATCCAAGTAGTCCATGGACCAGGTCCATCGGGGTAGTCCATGGACTAGGGGTCAGCGAAATGTACCAACCCCTTGTGTGCCGAGGTCATCCCACTTAAAATGTGGAAGACCTTGGAACTTAGCAACCTTTTTCTTTCGAAAAGTAAATGGCAGAGGAACTTTAAATTCCTCTCCACCTGATGGCGTGGCGCAAAGAGCGGTCTAGATTAACAAGGAATTACTGATTATACTGAGCAAATTCCTGCCAAAATCTCTAACTAGGACAAAGGAATTTCTCTAGGAAGTATTGTGAAAAACTGGCATGAAACTCTAAATTCTCCTTACCACCGACGCAACGCCTTGAATCAAAACTCCCACGAGTAGTTGGCGATTCATGCATTCATATGGTTTCCCAGGTCGCCCGCCATTCAATTTTTTTGGAACTAGAAAATTATTGTTATGGAGTTTGAAATTTCCTTAATGGAAGATAATCTGTATGTCTGTAAACTGACGCTGTAATAAGCTTCAGTACATATCGGCAAAATCAAAAAGTTCAACAACCTAGGGCTCTCAACAATTGAAATTGAACACTTCACCAGGTATGTTTTAGCACAGTGAACGATGACAACCGATCTTGTTGCGACATCACAAAGAACAATTCCAGATAAAATGTGGGTTAACATTTGTTGGTCAGTGAATAACAATCCCGTATTGACCTTTGCGCGTTCCTGTGACATTTTCTGTAAAATGGCTAATTTGCGCAATGTCAGAGGCAGTAATAACTACTAATAACTTTACCTGATTTTAAAAACATTTATTGAAAGGTATTTTATCCTGCGAACAGGCATTCTAGCGAGAGCATGTGGAACGGACGAAAAGAAATATTTGGCGGGCGAAGGGAAGCCGAGCCGAGCGTTCCAATTTCGTTTCGTAAATTTCCCACTTGAGAGCATGTTCGCAGGCCATAAGCATTGAAAATTTCTCATTTTAAAGATTCCCACTTTTAAAGATTCTCCGTTTTAATGATTCCCGCTTTTAGTGATTTCTGCTTTTGATGATTCCCGCATTTAGTAATTCCCGCTTTTAAAAATTCCTGCTTTTAAAAATTCCAGCTTTTAAGGATTCCCGCTTTTAAAGATTCCCGCTTTTAAAGATTCCCCATTTTAAATATTCCCGCTTTTAAAGATTCCCCCTATTAGAGATTCCTCCTTTTAGAGATTCCCTCTTTTAGAGATCCCCTCTTTTAGAGATTCCCCCTTTTAGAGATCCCCTCTTTTAGAGATTCCCCCTTTTAGAGATTCCCCCTTTTAGAGATTCCCTCTTTTAGAGATCCCTTTTTTAGAGATTCCCCCTTTTAGAGATTCCCTCTTTTAGAGATTCCCCCTTTTAGAGATTCCCTCTTTTAGAGATTCATCCTTTTAGAGATTCCCCCGTTTAGAGATTCCCTATTTAGAGATTCCCCCTTTTAAAGACTCCCCCTTTTAGAGATTCCCCCCTTTAGAGATTCCCCCTTTTAGAGATTCTCTCTTTTAGAGATTTCCCCTTTTAGAGATTCCCCCTTTTAGAGATTCCCTCTTTTAGAGATTCATCCTTTTAGAGATTCCCCTGTTTAGAGATTCCCCCCTTTAGAGATTCCCCCTTTTAGAGATTCTCTCTTTTAGAGATTCCCTCTTTTAGAGATTCCCCCTTTTAGAGATTCATCCTTTTAGAGATTCCCCCATTTAGAGATTCCCGCCTTTAGAGATTCCCCCTTTTAGAGATTCTCTTTTTTAGAGATTTCCCCTTTTAGAGATTCCCCCTTTTAGAGATTCCCCCTTTTAGAGATTCCCCCTTTTAGAGATTCCCTCTTTTAGAGATTCATCCTTTTAGAGATTCCCCCTTTTAGAGATTCCCCCTTTTAAAGACTCCCCCTTTTAGAGATTCCCCCCTTTAGAGATTCTCTCTTTTAGAGATTCCCCCTTTTGGAGATTCCCTCTTTTAGAGATTCATCCTTTTAGAGATTCCCCCGTTTAGAGATTCCCCCTTTTAAAGACTCCCCCTTTTAGAGATTCCCCCCTTTAGAGATTCCCCCTTTTAGAGATTCTCTCTTTTAGAGATTTCCCCTTTTAGAGATTCCCCCTTTTAGAGATTCCCTCTTTTAGAGATTCATCCTTTTAGAGATTCCCCTGTTTAGAGATTCCCCCCTTTAGAGATTCCCCCTTTTAGAGATTCTCTCTTTTAGAGATTCCCTCTTTTAGAGATTCCCCCTTTTAGAGATTCATCCTTTTAGAGATTCCCCCATTTAGAGATTCCCGCCTTTAGAGATTTCCCCTTTTAGAGATTCTCTTTTTTAGAGATTTCCCCTTTTAGAGATTCCCCCTTTTAGAGATTCCCCCTTTTAGAGATTCCCTCTTTTAGAGATTCATCCTTTTAGAGATTCCCCCTTTTAGAGATTCCCCCTTTTATAGATTCCCCCGTTTAGAGGTTCTTTCTTTTAGAGATTCCCCGTTCCCCATTTCTCAATTCTTTCTTCCCCGGGGTAAAAAGCAAACCGGGGTTGTGTAAAGAGGGCCTAACTGAACGCCTGGAAGAGGCTTAACTTATTCCTAGTTCCCCGTGTTTCAATTATTTTCAGACCCAAATCATTTTCACGGCGTGAATAGCATCTTTTAGGAGTCTTTTTCTTTTTTTGCGTTGAAAGCCTTCATGTAGTGTGTACTAACCTTACTTCATTTCCAAATTGAAATCAGTAATTTTCGATCGGAGAAGATATTAAATTCCAACAGAAAAAAATACATGGCCGCAGTTGCACGTGGAATTGGCGAGACAAGTGGTGCTGCCAGTTAAAATGGCTTTTTTGGTAAAATATTTTGTTAGAATTTGTTTTCTCAAAGTGCAGCTTTACCTGTGTATTTATTTGTTTCTTTATTTGTCAATGCACATTTTTTTTATCTTACTATTTTTCAGCGCTGAAAAAATTTTCAAGGTTTTAGTTTGAATTTCGTCAATCAAATTGCGAGAACTTCAGGACGCGCAGTTGAGAAGTTGTTGAATGGTTCAAGGGTTAATTCACACGGGCAGTTTTGGAAAGAAAAGCTTGAGTTTGTGTCGAGGCAACACGGCTTTCCAAGGAAACCAAAGGTGTAATTTCTCACATTTTCCAGATATGGTCAAAAGTGAACTGTTAATTATGAAAATCGCGAGTTGAATATACCATGTGGACTGAATAAAATATATACGATATGAACAGTCCACCTCGGTGTGAATTTTTTAATAATTATTTTTATTTCTTAAATTTCTATTTCTAGTTTATTTATGTATTTAATTATTCTTTTAATTCACTTTTAAATTCTTTTATTTAATTTTTTTAATTTCTTTTTTGATTTCTTTTTTGATTTTTTTTCTTTTTAGACTCCATACTCCGCGTTCTCGGAACAGCCATAGAACTCAAATAACGAAAGGCGTCCCTTGTATAGAATCCAGTTTTCCTCTGCCAAATATTTTTCGTGTCCAGTTCATATTCGGCTTGGGTGACGCGCTGTCTCTAATGGCATGTACTCGACTACGACTGGATCATGTAATCCACCATTTTCGTTCTACCGTAAACTCAAAATATCGCAGGGGGAAAAATATCCTGATTCGAGAAAAAATCATTTACACGACAAAACTCTCTGGATTCAAAAGTTTTCGGATTCAAAGTTTCCACTTTAAATTCCGGATTCAAAATCTCCGGAGACACGACCAAACCGGGGAGTTTTTGTTTCGGATTCGTCCACTTTTGTGTATACGGCAAAATCAATCCGGTACTAAAACGTTCCTAGTCTGATTCGAATATTTCCCCTGATTAATAAAAGTAGACAGTATTTACATTGCCGTTCCTTGGTTCAGGCTCACTTTTATGGATCTTGCCTTCAGAGTACCTTTCCGCTGAATCCAAACAATATTCGACCGAATAAAGACTGAGCTATCTGTCGCAACTGGAACTAATTAACCAATGCAATCAAACTACAGCCAATGAAATATAGTTTTTCCCACGGGGAACAGCTATACAGCATTTTCACTTCCTATGAAACGGCACACGGACATGTTGGTGTACCATAGCAATCCTGTGGGAGTTGAACTCTTTTCTTATGTAAACACTTTCCTTGGGTTTGTTACTGACATATTTTGCGCACAGAAATCTAGGCCACCGAAGTGAAACTACACAATTCCTCCTTTGATTTATTCAGCAGAAAGTAGTGTTGGTTTTTAGTCGAAGAGAAAAGGATAACACGCAGCCTAACTGCAGCTTTCTGTTCGAACAAAAAGTCTTACACATTTCATGAAGACATGTCTGCAAGGTTTTTAAATGCCACGAACTCTAACTTCAAACGTTAAATACTCAATTTATCCGCTACAGTGCACAATAAGCTGTCTCGACACTCGAAAGCCCGCAACAAGCTGCCTCAACACTCGAAAGTCCGCAATATTCAACAACACTCGAATGCACTTTGACGAACATGGATATGACGTCATTCGCCCCTGAATAGTTTTTTGGAGGGGCCAACTTGGTGTCCATAAATAGATAGAGAGATAGACAGACAGACATTTCTCTCGAACGCCACTACTTAAAATTACAATATCGTTATAAAAGAGACAAACTAACTTCCGAGTTAGGATTTCGAGTTGGATTTTCGAGTAAGGATGTAGAGTCGGTTTTTTTTACTAGTAATCCAGCTGCAACGAATCGGCGAGTTTGTCCGTAAACCGTCTCGTAGATTTCCAGTCCAATTCAGCCAACAAAAGAATTCCTGTAGGGGTGGGGTTAGTGTTTTGCCTTTCTATTGCGCGTAAACAGCTACATTTGAATCACGTGGTGCCAGAAGGACCAAAAGGAGGAATAAACCTATATATCGAGCTCGGGAAACATAAGCTCGCTCAGATAGTTGCAAGGAACAAAAGAATGTTTCTGGATAAACGTATAGCTTTCTCGAAGTAAAGCTACGGCGTCTCAGAAGAAAAACGTACAAGGACAAATGATATAATATCCGTGATAAGAATCTACCCACTATACTTGCAAACAGTTTTAATCACAGCCGGCCCGGCGTCACAATATAGAATGCACGTAAGTAAAATTCATATTTTGTTCCTCGCAAGTAAACACATGGAGACTTAAAAACATATCTTGCAATATCAATGAGCCTAAAAAAGGCATAAACACATGGCAAATTACAGGGGTGTCAAACGCGACGAAGCGACATGCAGATAAGAGCGGAAATCATGCAGACCTATGACCTCTAAAACTTTTGCTATAGCACGGTCTTACGGCTCAACTCTACGTAAAATTCCTCCTTATAACACAACATGAAGTGCCCTTCATAAACACGAGTGAAGCAACAAAAAGGTCGATTGACCGAACAGAGAACGGCAAATGTACAAATGTCACTAACCGTAGGAGTCGTGTAGGCTTGTCAACCCCATTTTACACTGATGTCACTGATTAGCCATCGAGTGCCTAGAAATCTAGAAAAAAATGCCGTTAAAAAAAAGCAAAAAATAACGAGGTCGAGCTTCAAACAAATAAGGATCGAAAAGTACATTACGCCATTGGCTAGCTCTATCTTGACCGATAGGAGTCGTGTTTCGCCTGTCCACCATTTAAATCATCAAACCACTAAAAATTTATTGGAAATCCCGTCAAAAAAATCCCGCCAAAAAATCTAACTCGAAAATCCAACTCGAAAATCCAACTCGAAAATCCAACTCGAAATCCAACTCGAAATCCAACTCGAAATCCTAACTCGGTAAATAGGCAACCTCGTTATAAAAGTTAAAGAAATAAATTCTATAAAACAAAGACGCACCCAGTTGTACCATTGTGATCTAGTTAAGATAGCGTAATTAAAAGCTTCTTTGAGAAGTAAAGTCTAAATCTTATTTTAAAAACTTATAAAAAGAATGATTGTCAATAGGTGTGCGCAAAGAGGAGATAAACAGCCGTAAGACGCAGACAGATTTCTAATTCCCCCTGAGTCCTTCCACCGACAAAAACTCAAGATTGGGCTCAACCAACAATAAATTATAGCTCTCTCTGCTGTTGGCATTCAAACTTGCTACAGAGTTCGCCATCACCGACATTTTCGCCGTGAGTGTGAAGCAGCTTCGACACGCCAGTATTCCAGGGGTCAATTTAATTAAACTTTTACACTTGTTAAGTCGGACCATCGTATTTACAAGCGCAGACGAAAACGAGTTTAATAAAAAAAAAATATAAAAATCGTTACAAGTCTAGGTTACAAGTGTCCGAGTTATAACTACAGGTGTAGCGCTACACGTGTAAAAGATAATAAGGCCCGGTCCAAACGCCGCTCCACTCATGCCGAACCAAACTTGATTAAGTTCGACTTTAGAGCGACTTTGGAGCGACGGCTGGTTCAGACGGCGTACGTGCGTCGAACTTAATTCGGGAAGCCGGTGGTAACAATTTTCGACGAGAAATTATGCGTTCTGAATTCAAGAACTCTGTACAAATAGAAAAGCTGTGGCTAACATTTCGCTGTTATAGCAATATTTAGGCAAGCAAATTCAAACTCAAGGTTCAGTGTTTGTATTTAGACAGGTTTTTTCCCGGTTAATTCGACTTGTTAAAGGGAAATCTCATAAGCTGGGCTATTATCACGAAGAAAAAGCAAAAAAATGAATTTGCGCTAAAGAAACTCGCTTATACAGTCCCGTTTCTCATAAATCGAAGGCATATTTTGTCGTCTTTATTTTTAGCGACAACTTCGAGCTTCATGCATGATTGGTCATGCCACTCAATTTTGAGCCAATCACGAGTCCTGTTATATGAAAAATACATTACAGTAATTTATGCATTAGGTTCGACACATGAGGAGAACGCTGTATGAATCAGCTGCCGCTCCAACGTCGCATAGTGCGACAGAACCTGCCGAATTTAATGTTGTTTGCCGCACCAAACCTAACCTGCCGAACCAAACTGATTCAAACGCCGCTCTTCTGCCGTACTTAACCCATCAGTTAGGTTCGGCGCATGAATGGAGCGGCGTTTGGAACGGGCCTAAGAATCAAGAGTCCGACTTGTATTTTTACAAGAGTCCAACTTGTAAATTACAAGTGCGAAATACAAGTCGGATGCACTTGTAAACATTGAGTACGACATGCGAAACGGACATTGGAGAGTCAAAACATGTCGTCTTCTAGTGAAGAGGAACTCGACGAGCTCCTGAGACGTCAAATTATCGGCCAACCTAGGAATTTTGAAGAAAGACGGCTTTTTGACATCGAAAATCCAAGGGAATTTGGAGGGAAGTTTCGTCTTCCTGTGGACGCGTTCATCTACCTTTTGGAATTTTAAATAGGCCCGCAGATTTTGAAAGGGCAGCAGAGATTTTAAATTTGCATTTTTAAAAACACACGTGCATCCAAGCGGATTTTACAATTGTAAGTCTACAATATTGTAATTTACACTTGTATCCTGAGTCGCGATACACGTGTAAATTTCAGTGTAGAAAATACTTTTATTGAATCCTTGTATTTACAAGCCGGACTTTAGACGTGTAAATTACACGTGTAAAAGCTACAAGTGTAATTTATTTATTGAATTGACCCCAGAAAAGGTATCACTGTTTGATTGACGGAAGTCTATTACAAGGAGTGTTTTGAGTAGCAGTGAAAACAGTGGTAAGTGATGAATTTTACCAATTTTACTGATTATGTTATCTTACTGTATGTTCCAATATCTCAGAGAAGTCTATGAATTACCTTGTTCCTTGAAGACAACATGTAAATTGATGTATCTTACTGTCCTCACAGACTCTTCAAAGTGATCAGAAGGCAGAGATTGCCCGTCTTGAGCAGGATGTTCACACCATGAGAGGAAAGCACTCCGAAGCAATTCAGAAACTTAAATCACAATTCCTACGAGAGAAAAGAAGTTATCAAAAGGAGTCAGACACAAAGATACAGGAGATGGCTCAACAAGCCTCCCAGGTATGTGTGGGGAATTTGAATGGCTAAGTTCGCCGGCAATTCTCTTTCACTGATGTACGATGTTGGCTAGGCTTCATCTACAAGTCCTTCTACACGTACTAGCTACGGGCATTTTTTTTTGTTGCTCTCCGCGATTTGAGCCTGGTCAAGGGAGAATCCGCCGTTAAAAAAGTTTGATCGAGTAATCACGGTTACTGACTCATCAAGAGTAGATGGTGTGGTTTGGGTGTACCTAGTAGTTTTTGTTGTGTCTAATCAAAATCTTAACCGCTAGGTTACTAAACAGTGGTTTGTTCAAGACATTTTTGGTGTTGTTGTTTTCTTAGGAAGCGAAACAGTGCTTGGACGAACACACGCGCAGAATAAAAGACGAAAACCGGTTATTGCGTAAAGAGCTGTTACAGCTCATCAGACGAACACGAGCTCTCCACGAACATCGCCAAGAACTAGAAGAACAGCATAAAACACTGTTACGTGAAGTACAGTACAGTAGAGACCTCAAGAAACTCAGAGGTTCCAGGCAAAACAGACTTTATCAGAACTTTGGAGTAAGTGCAGAGAAAGATGCAGTGGGCGAAAAGAAATAATTGGGACATTCGTGACCGTTAGCCAGGGGCAGAACTTGTCTTGAAAACCTTACAAGTTTAGAAGCGGAATAATTAGAGTTTGCTGTTCCGGGTTGAAGACCGTTACTAGCGGAAAGGCCAGTTAGGAATGTGGGACGTGGTTGTAGAAATAAATCGTAGACAGATGTAAGAATAAAGGTTACATTAAAAACTGGCGTTAGGAGAATCCTTTGCTTCAGAAATATGCTAATGACCATCTTTCGTCAAGATTGTCCTTATAAAGTCCAGTCCCTGAACTCTCCTTTCCACGCACGATATAGGGGTTGAGCCGAGACGGGAGGAGAGAGAACAGTTCAGGGCGCTTATATGTATATCTGTATGTATAAGCGCCCTGTTCCAGGTGATTCAACCTCCTCCACGTCTTGATTATGTTTCTTCCAGCGATGGAATCTTCACTACACTCTACTTTAACGAGGCTAGTCGAAATACACAGGAAACTGCGTCGTAGCTTGACATATCGTCGTGTAAATTATGACAATTCCAAACAAAACTTGGAGCCAGAAGGGTGTACCTGAATCCCGAAATATTAACCTACTTTCCTCTTTATAGTGCAGAGTGCACTATTGGGATAGTTTAGGGGGCTGCTGTTCGCTAAGGCACTAATTCACAAAGCCCTATAGCCTGCGAACAGGCTCCCGGTTTTAAAATTAGAATTTGAAGTTAAAAATTGGTAGGAATAGATATTTTTTCACAGGTTTCCTTAGAATTCACCTTTACACACAGAAATGCAAACACATTCACAAAGATCTTTACTAAACTACATGGCAGATGGTAACAAAAAAACACTTTTGGTATGCAGCTCTCCTCTGTAGTCTTTTCCTCGCAACTAGAAACTTGCCACTTCCATTTTTAGTATAAAATATAGGGGTAACCATGCTTGTTTAAAAGTTAAAGACGGTGCTTACGAAATAAAAAGGTTTTTGCGGCAGGTACGTGGGAAAAGTAGACATTGGCAAGGGCTATTGGAATCCACAAAGAAAAATTGGGGTAGCCACGCATTTTTTCGAGATAATTAGCCTTGAATCTCAACAAAAATGCTGACAGAAAGAAAGGAAGGATATTTCTTCACAGATTTCCTTCGAATTCGCCTTTACAAGCAGAAAAGCAAACACATTTATAAAGATCTTAAAACTGCATGGTAAATGGTAACAAAAACCATTTTAGAGAGGCAAGGGAAGCTTTAATGTTTGCCTATCAAGATGGAAGCATTGATGAGACAGAGTTTGCTCTGTTGTACGATTTAAATTCCTCTGAAAATCTCGAATTTCCTTATTGGAAGTATGGTCGCTTCGATCTTGATTCTATGACAGATGATGAGTGTAAGGCTGGGTTTCGCTTTTATAAGAACGATATTGTTTTACTCGGAGAATTTCTTGATATTCCAGGCATAACGAAATGCCCCAATGGCGTTCTTGTGGACGGAATGGAGGCTTTGAGTATGTTGTTGAAGCGCTTTGCATACCCGTGTCGATTTGCAGATATGGTTGCTCGATTCGGGAGACCAGTTCCACAACTTTCCATGATTACAAACTGAATAACGTACTATGTATTCGATTAATATAGCCACCTACTGGCACATTTAAATCAGCCATGGCCACGTTCCAGAAACTTTATCCGTCATTTTGCTGCCGCTATACGTAATGAAGGAGCTCCACTCGAAAACTGTTGGGGTTTCATAGATGGAACAGTGAGACCCTTATGTAAGCCAGATCAAGCCAGAATTCTCTATAACGGACACAAAAGGGTGCATGGTATAAAGTTTCAGTCCGTAGTTGCGCCAAATGGGCTTTTAGCAAGTCTGTTTGGTACAGTCGAGGGCAAGAGACACGATAGTGGTATGCTAGTCGACTCAAGACTTCTGCAAGAATTATCGCAGTACTCGTTTGCACCGGATGGGACACCCTTATTCTTTTATGGCCACCCTGCGTACCCTTTGCGTGTCCATTTACATGGGCCCTTCAAAGGCGCTAATTTGACACCAGCAGAACAACAGTTCAACAAGGCCATGAGCCAAGTCAGAGTTTCGGTAGAATGGCTATTTGGGGACATTGTGAACTACTTCGCATTCCTGGATTTCAAGAAAAAGTTCAAAATCGGCTTAAGGACGGTGCCTCCTTTTGTTATTGTGCACACGTTCTGCGCATCACGCAAGGCATGGTTTAAGCGCCACGCGCGCGCTAGGGTGAACAGTGACGCAATCAACTACGTACACGACTAAAATGAAAGCAAAATTTTCTTACTGAGACCAAATCAATTTTAATGAACGTGTACTTAAACCAGGAATACCAGAATAATAGCATATCGCTAACCATTAACTGATAACGTCTTCCACCTGAAAAACTAGCTGTTATCTGTTGAAAATTATCCTGAAATCCAGCTGTAAACATGTACCTGCAGATGGCGTAGTGCGCGCGCAAAACAAGTGCGAGATGCGTAATTGTTTTACCTACTGGGGAGGTGACAGGAAAAATATGTAACGGGCACCGTAAAAGTTTTCAAAAAAGATAACTTTAAAAAACGTGTGGTTACCGCTACATTTTATGTTATGAAATGGATGTGGCAAGCCTATTCAACACGTGATTAGTTTGTGGTTGTGAGCAAAAGTTGTTTAGACTGTATTTTAGCTGAACCCGAGGAAGGCTGTCAGAGACGCTAAAAGCGCTGTTGCAACGATTTTGTTATTGCAAATATATCAAAGATGGTTTTTATCTCGCCATTTATCATGCAGTTTTAAGATCTTTATAAATGTGTTTGCTTTTCTGTGTGTAAAGGCGAATTCTAAGGAAATCTGTCAAGAAATATCTTTTTCTTCTTTTGTCAGAAAAATGCTGATGTCAGCACTTTTGTTGAAATTCAAGGCTAATTATCTCCAAAAAATGCGTGGCTATCCCCAGTTTTCTTTGTGGATTCCAATAGCCCTTGCAAAGATGTACTTTTTCCGCGTGGTCCTAACGTGGCGCAAAAACCTTTGTATTTAGTAGACACCGTCCTTAAGTCCTGTTGGCAAAATGTACATTGTGTGTGCGCTCTTAAGAAACGCCCACAATTGCCTTTATCAATCAAGTACTTCGAAGTTTTTTGGAATAGATCCACCCCAAATCCAGGACTATTTCAATTAGGTTTCTGAAGACAAATGCAATACATTGAGACCCAAATTCATGACCTTTGGATATAACAGCATTCAGCTACTTACTTGTTCGTAATTCTCTTTTGACTAGATTGCAGAATGTTACCTCCCCAATTTCAGATCATTTCATTGTTGCTGTGCATCTTAGTTATTAAGGACCACAGCCTTGGGACAGACGCACAATTTTTTAAAATACAACTTGATTGTATCTTAATAGTTACATTGATTTTAGCGAAGAGTACTGTTAACCCCATAACTTTTTATCCTAGGGAGATTTTTAAAATCTGTTTTCGCATGCATACAGTATCACTACTTGCTTTTTTTTATACTGCAGTTTACGCAACAGAATACAAATTTTCAAACAAATTATTCAACTGTTCTAGCAGAAAATATTTCTAATATCTCAAAAATGTAAAAAGCAATTTTACTGTAACGAGTCTGCCATCCATTGAGGTAACAATAATTAAAGAAAATAACGAAAAGCGGCTCCTCGGTACAAGAAAAATGCGGTGCCACTGTTAAAATACAAACATTGATCGCTGACAGAAAACGTTGGTCGTGACTCTTGTCAAAGCAAGGACTAAAGTTAATAAAATATACAAACTGATTTGTGATTGCACAGTTCGAAATCAAACGACAGTTATACCAGCAACACTTATATCAGCAATACTTAAAAGTGAATTAGGTGGCTATTTGTTTACAAGTTCGTCCAACAAACTCATCACCGCTTTAGTTTGGTCTTCTTGCTGCCTCAACATCAGTTGCTGTGATGCCAACAGTTGCTGCTGCTGCTTTTGTTGTTGTTCTTGCATCAGCCGCATCATTTCACTTTGTTGTTGCTGAAACTGGCGTTGCTAGTCAATTCTCGCCTGTAGACGTTTTGCTTCCAAATCGTGTTCCTCTTTTTTCAGCTTGCGTTCCTCAAGTTTAAGTTCCTGGTCTTTTTCCGCTTTTTTTGGACAGGAATAACATGGTCTCGCTGCCACTTCTCCGGTCTCTTCTCTGTACTTTTTCCTGATCATTTTCGCCTGAATGTCTCTTCATCGTCTCTGACACTTTCTCAAGTGCTTTAAGTCTCATATCTGTGGCCTTCATAGGTTAGCCTTCTCTTTTTCAGCCTTTCCTTTCTCACTTTCGTCGTCCTCTTTCATTTCTGCATCAGCTGTTTCTTCGAGCACCACAATTTCTTCCACTAAGATTTCAAGCTCTGTGGGCTCGGGCGGCGCGATGCCCGGGCTCCTTTCCTCAGCTCTCAATTTCTTTTTGATTCGGTCAATTAAAATACCCACATGATCCCGAACGGACCTTTTATCCACAGCAAAGACAGGCTTGGAACAGGTATTCACACTGTTGGCTATTTTATCCCACATTTCGCTTTTTTGCGATGAACCCTTTCTTGTTTTGTACGGATTCTCGGAAACAATCTCTCTGCATAACAGGACATCGTGCTTGCTTGTCCAGTACATCACATTACTGCGTGGAAAAAAAAGCAATCTGTTTTAGTTTGGTTTCAATAAAGAACATAAACATAAAGTTTAAACTTACTTTAATCTTTTAGTTTAGCAGGACGGGAAATTGATTCTTCCAGTAAACAAAAATTAGACTTCCTTGCAAGTTTTCGACTTTGGTATCGAACTCGGCGGGTCTGCGTGTTGTCCATTCATCACAGCGGTGAACCATTGACCTACAGTAAAAGGCAAGTTAAAATGGTTTTTTTAGTATTTTTTACAATAAATAACATTTTCACGAACTTAGGAAAGCAGCTTTGCCTATAAGGTAGAAAAAGTACATTGAATTCTAAGTCAAATTCAGCAGAAACTACTCACGTTTTCTGGAAACGCTGCAAGTGCAAACCTCGTGCTCTGAACGTGACGAAGACGCGTTGCAGTTCAGCGCTAACGATGCGTAATGAAGCACTTTGTGAGCAAATTACTTCCAGTGACGTTTCAGGCGGCGTCGCGTTCTGGTTCGTAAAGTCCCTAATGTCAACCCCAGCGCGCGTGGCGCTTAAACCATGCCTTACGTGATGCGCAGAAAGTGTGCGCACTAACAGTAATTTAGAAAACAAGTAACTGGAATATGGAAAAAAAATTGAAAATCGGCAGAGGCGATTCTAGATATTCCAGTTAAGCTTCTACAAGTGATAATTGAAGATCCCTTTGTTAAACTATCATCAAAATAGTGCTAACTTGTAAGCATTGTTACAATCTTGTTGCATGCAAATGAAAAAGAAAATCTAACGACTAGATTATCTGCAAACAAACAAAAACGATTTTAAAGGCCTGTTTATATTTATTCATGTTGCCATGGCAACGGCACATACGTTAGTCTAGCTATCAAAAATCGGAAGTTTGTGTTGTTAACTTGAGTGTTGCCATTTTTGGCGACCAAAGGATCAAGGGTTTTAGAGAAAAAGGAGATTCAAACAGGTATCAATACTGCGTTCGGCCACCTTAAATGAGTTTATTGCATCTTTTTTGAATAACCGGCATGCAATGCATGCAGAAGCGATGACGTGTACGTGCTATTTCTAAAATTGATCCAAGAAACATTAACATACAGGCTGATGGTTAAACTTAATTAAAAGTAAAAGTAAGGTACAACCTGTGTGAGAAGTAGCTGTATTGTAAGTAGGTTTTGAGAGTCCAAGTGATCGGTCGCATCGCAAGCATACTTGTTCCCTTTGTTCAATTGTTCCTCTTTAAACTGAATAATGCAATTCACCTTTCTCCCTTTTGTTTACTTTTCGAAATGACCGGCAGTGAGACTAATGAAATAAAACAATGTGAAAGAATATTGTGATAGATGTCCCAAGAGAAATTGAGTAGCGGATCCAGACTTCCACCAATACAGTTTATTTTAATTCACAGATAAGTTTAGTTTAGATATTTCAGTGCTCGTGCACTGCTCGGACAGTGCTCATTCAATCGAATTCAACAGCGCTCACCAATACGCAGATTTAATGTCGACCCTTGACCTATCACGTGTGCAACTTGCCTGTAGATCTAAAGTTGTATGTATAGACGATGTGTTCGTATTATCAGTTTGCCGGTGAGCGCAAATTTATCCGATATTGCATAAAGCACAATCCACAGCAAGAAGATCTGTTAGATCTTATAACCGCGCTTTTAAAATTTAACTGTTTGCTTAGCACTACCGTCGGAACGCAGTGCACATTCCAAAGCAGTCATTGATGATTCTTTTCTTACTGTAGACATCACATTACTTGATCAACACAAACTATTATTGCACCATCAGTGGTAGCCGTTGACAAATCTCCGATGACGTAATGGTCTTAATTGCCCCCGCAGTCCGCGCGTAAATAGAAGAAGTACTTACAGTATGAATATACAGTCGATATTATCGGACGAAATCTCGAGTTGGCTAAAATGAGACCGCAAATAGTCTCGGGAGTTGATGACGTCTCAAGCTTTTGAGCCCGCTTGAGGTTCTGGGAGTTGATGACGTTGGAGGAACCAAGACGTCACTCTCGATGGTTGATTTCATTGGCTGATGGCCATAAGATTTACGACGTTACTGCTGGCGCATGATATAATTGGTTGATAGCCAGAACGCTTTGATTCAATGTAAATACTTGCGAGACCTTTGCGGTATTGAATTGTCAACACGAAGCACATGGTCTGTGGAGGTAAGCAGTATTTGACATCTTATTTGTTATTATTTGCGAAGTAGAATCTTTTCGGTTTTCAGTAAGACTTTTGCAAGAGGCTTTGCAAGATTGGGAGGACAGATGTAAAAGTACTATTGCACAGATTTTATTTGCAGTGACTCGCAGTCACACGAATTTCAGCCACACAATCGATAGCGACTGGAAGACTCATTTGTCAGACACGAATCAGTTCCAACTACGATTTGTAAGACACAAATCACTTCCAACTACGATTTGTCAGACACAAATCACTTCCAGTGACTGAAAGACTCAGTCAACGAACGACGATCGAACGAACGACGATCGATCGATCGATCAACGCTCGCTCGAGGTTCAAAACAGTTGAGGTTTAGAACAAAATAACATGCAGTTACATGTAAAAGGACGAAGTCAGTTCTGTGCCTGAAAAAGGCCATTTTGTATTGCCGTTTACTCATATTTATACCATTTGTTGGTAGAAAAACGAGATAGAGAAGCCAAAGAATTCTGCTGATTGTAGTGATTTCAAGGGAAAAGGTGAGAAATCTCGCTTACATCTTACCTGTAACAGACTCTGAGAAAAATATTTGATCAAGTACTTTATCGTTTCATAAGGTGTACATTTGTTCATAATTTTTGTTAAATTACAGTGCTTTAATTCTTACAGATACATCTTTATAGAGAAATATTGAGAGAGAATTGACAGAAAGCGATCCCAAGCATTTGCCATTCATTGTGTAGAGGTGAGAAAATTTCAGAATGGTTACCCATTTTATGAATTCACTTTTTGAAAAACCTGGAGTTTATTCTTGTGCCGTTGATTGTTTTTTGGAAATTACAAGATATTCATTTCTTCCATTTTTGGCAAAACTATCTATTCGAAGCGAATTCCTTCAATTGTTGTTCAATAACCTATCACAATGTCGTGAGAGCAACTACAACATGAAATCTCTGTCACGCATTCGTGAACCTGTTTGGTTGCATCTTACAGAAAATTGTAGTTCATTTCAAGCTAGAGATTGCAATGCCTGTCTTAGTCAGATATTCGAAGAAAAAACTTTTGGAAACTTAAATTTTGAGGAGGCCAGTCTGTTTGCAACACAGCGGGCATTTGATTCTTATTGTCAGACATGTGAAAAAGATCTGACGTTCAACGACAGAATTTTTTTAACTTACGTGACACATTCTGGGTTAAAAAAATTTGGTTTTGACGTTTGTTCTTGGCCACTGTATGTTGCAAATGTTCGTACACAGCCCGGCAGGTTAATTTGTAACACTGCAAATCTCCAACAAATCAACTGAAGATGAAATCTACAGTTAGTTCAAGATTTGTTTTCATCGAATTTGCTCCTGAAATAATATATATAAACATCACAAAGTTCAAAACAGCGGGGGCAGTTTTAGTGTCCACTATTACTAGTCTAGAACTTTCTTCGGGATATGTATGGGCATGAACGATATGAACGACACGACAATCACACTATTAACAACAGCTTTCTTCTTAAAAAGTCATGATTAAATTTAATTGGTGTTTTCCACGAGTAAAGGGCTAGCAAAGTAGTCACACAAGTCATATAATTTAATAATAAAACTCTATCCCGACCGATGTATCGATTTGGTCACTCCAATGGCCACAAATTGAAAACGTGACAGAAAATTGGCGTTACTTTTGATTCTAACCAAATTTGGACAGGGGGAGGATCTCATCATTAGCCAATTACAGGCCATTTTTCTGCTCTTTCCGTCATATCCCCCCCTCGGGAGAATTTTGTCAAGTTAGCTAACTAAGTATGCAAGCCACCGTAATGACGGTCGCCCTTGCAGAAATGTTTATTTGCCCAAAATTGGGGCAAAATCTTTCGGAGATGGAAGTCAGGACATTTGTAAGGATACAGAAAGAAATTTGGGACCAGTTGCTGACTTTTAAGAGTCCCTGTCCATAAAAATGGAAAATAACTCGGCAAGGATCGAAAATTCGATTTCGCTCATATTCTTATGGTAGATAGGCTAGGGCATGACAAAAACTCCTGGATAGTTTTTTTGGCAAAATATCCTTTTATTTCAAAGAAACATGCAAATTACCAAATTCCGTTAAAATCGTCATTTCACGCACCATTTTATTAAACAAGTTTGAGAGCCTCGGATGCAAAACCACATCATTCTTCCGTCTTTAAAACACTCAAATATTTTTGTGCAATGTTTAAATGTGTACTGGGTTGATTTTAGAGAATGTTGCGTTGTCTTTTTGGGTGCACAATAATTAAATTTCGAACACATGTATTTCATTCACTTAAAAGTACTTCGTGAATATAATTAATTTTCACCATGTGCGAAACCTTCAAATGGACCAAGCTTCTGGTGGTTGAATTGCAGAAGGATGGTCTACAGATTCCTGTAAAAATTTCTTTGGGCAAATGATTGTGAGCGACGCGAGAGCTTTTCAAAGTACGTCAAAAATGCAAATATTTGACCATCCGTCGTCAAATTTCAATTTACGGGTTAGACGTATATTTTAGCATGCGCCACATGACTTGACCTATGTTAAGCTGAAATAGACACAGGGCTGATAATTTCGAAATGTTCTAACCTTATTTGCTGTAAAAGGCAGGTCCAAAGCCGATTTGACGTGTTTCTAGTCGATCTCCCACCATTCGTCGCACATAAAGCATATGTTCGCTTTTGTTTTCACAAGGTTAACGTCCGATGTACATCGCCTACTGTCAACCTAATATTGGTCGAATACTATGAATCCGTGACCATCTTTCTGCGCATATGAACATCACTGCATCAAAGTCTAAAACGGCTGAGACATTTGTAGATAGTTGCTCGCTTTGCGCTGCGCCAAAATATTGCGTTTGATCGATTGCTGACCGTTGCTGATAAGACTGTCGGCGCAGCCCAATCTTACAGCCGTTATTGTTCGTCACGCAGTGCTGTCACGGCATATGCTGCACATTTTGATCTATTTTGTATAGAGTACTCTCAGCATAAGTGAAACAATTTAATCATTGTTCTTCTGTTTTTTCATATATATAATAATATATGTGTATATTTATATAATCATATTCTATAGTGTACGTGGCCTCGGTCCATATTACGTTTGTTGTACGTTCTGATGTTTCAGACAACAGCTGATAAAGCTAGTACCTGTACTCACTAGAATTTTAAGAAAATCGCCATAAAAAAGTTATAGATTAATGAAGCAAGAACTAGCTGAAATAAAAATAGGAAATCACAACGAGTCTAATTCGTGAGAAAAACAGACTAAATCTAATTAGTAATTACGTGAGTAAATAGCCCTGGCCATGCCATTTTGTTTGGCGTATCAGTTGTTTGCTTAGTGGCGAGGCATTGGTATGTAACAGAAAATAGAGGACTGTTGTCAATACAGTCCAAAATTATCGTCAGTAAAATATTGTAAATAAAACACCTATTGACCAGTTACCTCCGCGGCCATCATTTGGTCATTCCGATAAGGGTTTCATTATTGTCTTTACCCCTATTAAGCGGCCACCCAAAATTTAAGAACTTTGTTTTGGAAAGGGCGATGGCAGATAAGAGTCTGAAATTGAAGGTGCATGACGAGTGATGATTCAAACACACGTCTATCATGATTGTATTGAAGTGACTCCATGTTCAACAAGAAATTTATAGCCCGATAGTGAAAAATTAAATATTCAAGGTACACCAACCTCTATTTAAGCGGCTAGCCCCATTAAGCGGTCGCCACCCATTTCCCCGGGGGTAGCACACTGTATTACATGTAAACCAAAAATAATTGCATAGCGCGAAAAGACCTACAAGGTATGAGTTTAGCGTTACAGTATTACGCAGGGGCATGTAGGTAGCGGTGGTCGAGTAAAAGATAACAACAGAGGCAATGGTAAATTATTCATTCTTTTCATTTCTTAATTTAATCTCTTCCTACTCAACACGATTGCGTGCTCCCAGTGATTCCAAGCCTTACGGAGCCTTACGTATCAGGATAGAAATTGTCCCACCCCTACCCCCTAAAATGGGATGACAGAATTGCGTGACGAACAAGGAACCGCTGCAAGCAAGGATTCAAGCCATCAAACCATGATGATCAAACGTAATATTTTGGTGTAGTGCAAAGCTAGCAACTATCTACAAATGACTTAGCCGTTTTTGACTTAGATTCAGTGGTGATCATATGTGTCGAACGAGGGTCACAGATTCATGGTATTCGACCGTTAAATAAGTTGACAGTTGGCGATGTACATCGGACGTTATGTAAACAAAAGCAAACTTCTGCTTTATGTGCGACGAATGGTGATAGAAACACGTCAAATCGGCTTTGGATCTGCCTTTTACAGCAAATAAGGTTAGAACATTTCGAAATTATCAGCTCTGTGTCTGTTTCAACTTAACATAGGTCAAGTCATGTGGCGCATGCTAAAATATACGTCTAACCCGTAAATTGAAATTTGACGACGGATGGTCAAATATTTGCATTTTTGACGTACTTTGAAAAGCTCTCGCGTCGCTCACAATCATTTGCCCAAAGAAATTTTTACAGGAATCTGTAGACCATCCTTCTGCAATTCAACCACCAGAAGCTTGGTCCATTTGAAGGTTTCGCACATGGTGAAAATTAATTATATTCACGAAGTACTTTTAAGTGAATGAAATACATGTGTTCGAAATTTAATTATTGTGCACCCAAAAAGACAACGCAACATTCCCTAAAATCAACCCAGTACACATTTAAACATTGCACAAAAATATTTGAGTGTTTTAAAGACGGAAGAATGATGTGGTTTTGCATCCGAGGCTCTCAAACTTGTTTAATAAAATGGTGCGTGAAATGACGATTTTAACGGAATTTGGTAATTTGCATATTTCTTTGAAATAAAAGGATATTTTGCCAAAAAAACTATCCAGTAGTTTTTGTCATGCCCTAGCCTATCTACCATAAGAATATGAGCGGAATCGAATTTTCGACCCTTGCCGCGAAATTAAGAATTTGTCTGGTTTTTACGGGCAGGCACTCTTAAGGTTGAATTTATCCAGAAGTAAGCTTTATTTTCGTTTTCGTGCCGAAAGCCACTCGGTGAAATACTGTCGGCTTGTTCTGCTGTCTTGTTCTGTTTTTTCTCTTGGTCTTTTTTGTAGCCCGCCGAGGCCATTCTTTCGTCTAAATCAGTTGAAAAAAGTTCGAAAAAGATGTTCCCATTCAAGTTTAAGCTCTCAGGCGATAATTCTGGAGTTTTTTTGGCGGAAACGTCGGCTTTGTTATGTTCGTGTTTTTCGGTTGCTACGGCCGACCGTGGCTTCCTTTGTTAGGTCAAGTCTGGGGAGTGAGGTCACAAAAAAAATGCTAATTAATTCTAGTTTTGTTCGATTTCGCTGAAATTTTAACACGATAAAGTTGGATTGTTAAGGAATAGATTTACCATGTGCCGATGTGTGGTAGCTATTAACGCTAAAGTGATATATCGCTTCGAAGTGTGGGTTTTTTAAGAGATTTTTTTGCAACGTGTGGGTTCGGCGTCATTTTGTAATCGGAGGTTTTTGTTGACCCCGAAGGAAAAAATATCCGGAAAAGGTCATTTCATCGACGATTCAAACGAATATAAATATGTATATGTTCCGAGCTAAATTTCTGGTGAAAAAATGTAATATTTGACGAGCCCTGGGTTTTTAATTTTTTCCCGCGAAAGTCAGGACCTGAGATCAGTTAAATTAACAACAGCTTTCTTTCTTAAAACTCACGATTAAATTTAATTGTTTTTTCCCTTGAGTAAAGGGCTAGCAAAGAAGTCACATGAGTCACATAACTCAAGAATTGCGTTATCCACGGCTATCTTTAGCATGGTGGTTATTTCTCTACCAATGACATAATCCTTGCGTGTTCTGGCAAGTTCTCTGTTGGCTTGCAAATATTTAATTTTCCTTCCGATTTATGACCTCGCTGTGATGAAACAGCCAAAGAATTTCCATCATTTGCGTAAAACTACAAGAAATACTCGCAAAATTGCAAATAAATTAATGACCGTCGCTTCTGGCGAAATAAAGTTCCAAAGTAAACACGATCTTATTTGTCACCTATCGAAAGTGAAAGCTGCAACTTCAACGCATTCCATGGCTGACGTAATACCTTTTTTAGCGTATTTATTCCGTTTGAATCCAACGCTTCGATAAAACCAAACGAAGATATATTTTACCCACAACAAAGAAAACAATATCCGTAAAATTGTCCGTGTATTAATGTTTTAACAGCTTTTAGCGAATAAACATCACACGTTGCGTGACTCAAAATTTGGCCGAGAGGAAGTTTGGGTCTGGCCACCGACAAAAAACAAGAAAATCTTTTAGATCTTATAACCGCGCTTTTAAAATTTTACTGTTTTCTTAGCACTACAGTGGCAATGCAGTGCACATTCCAGAGCAGTCCTTGATGATTCATTGATTACTGTAAACACCACATCACTTTATCAACACAAACTGTATTATCGCACCATCAGTCGTACTCGTAGCAACAGACCATTTTACAGTTGTCTGCTCAGCGACCTGGCCTTTGTATGGCAGCGAGGCTAGAGTTGACCTTGTTTCGATACAGACCTCAATGCTTTTGTTGTGTAAAACAAGTTGTTCCGATGCTAACAAGGTGTATTTACATGACAAAAGCAGTGAGGTCTGTATCAAAACAAGGTCAACTCCAGCCTCGCTGCCATTCAAAGGCCAGGCCACTGAGCAGACAACTGTAAAATTGTCTATTGTGAAATCTCCGATGACGTAATGTTCTTAATCTGGAACTTTTTGCGGGATATGTATGGGCATGAACGATAGGAACGCAACAATAATAACACTATTAAAAGTCATGATTAAATTTAATTGGTTTTTCAGTGAGTAAAGGGCTAGCAAAGTAGTCACACGAGTCACAATTCAAGAATTACGTTATTCACGGCTATCTTTAGTACGTTGGTTATTTCCATACCAATGGCTTGCAAATATTTAATTTTCCTTTTGATCTATGAACTCGCTGCGATGAAACAGCCAAAGAATTTACTTCATTTGCCTAGAACCACAAGAAATACTAGCAAAACTGCAAATAAATTAATGACCTCGCTTCTGCTGAAATAAACTTGCAAAGTAAACACCATCTTATTTGTCACCGAGGGAAAGTGAAAGCTGCAACGTTAGCCCATTCCATGACTTACGTAATACTTTTTTTTAGCGCGTTTATTATTCCCTTTGAATCCAACGCTTCGATAAGACCAAAGGAAAATATATTTTACCCACAACAAAGAAAACAATATCCTTAAAATTGTCCGTGTATTAATGTTTTAAAAGCTTTTGGCGAACAAACATCACACGTTGCGTGACTCGAAATTTGGCCGAGCGGAGGTCTGCGTCTGGTCACCGACAAAAAAAAAAGACAAGAAGATCTGTTGGATCTTACAACCGCGCTTTTTAAAATTTAACTCTTTGCTTAGCACTACAGTCGCAACGCAGTGTACATTCCAAAGCAGTCCTTGATGATTCTTTTGTTACTGTAGACATCACACCACTTCATCAACACAAACTGTACTACTGCACCATCAGTCGTAGCCGTTCTGAAATCTCCGATGACGTAATGGTCTTAATCTGGAACTTTCTTCGGGATATGTATGGGCATGAACGATATGAACGATATGAACGATTCGATAACAACACTATTAACAATTGCTTTTTCTTTCTTAAAAGGCCTAAAACCACAAGAAATGCTCGAAAAATTGTAAATAAATTAATGACCGTCGCTTCTGCCGAAATAAACTTGCAACGTAAACACGATTTTATTTATAATAAAGTGTATTATCGTTTGTCTCACGATGTAGTCACTTGAGATGTAGATCGCGACGTTTCGACTGCTTACTGCTAGTCTTCTTCAGGCGATAAGGTCGACTGATTGCACGGTATCATTTATATCACAAAGGTCGGCTGTGATTGGTGCATTTCGATCCTCCTATTGTTCCATTATTCCGGCGAGTAGCTGTTCCCTCAGTGGTCCGCTGTTGTATCGTTCTCCTGTTGTTGTGTTTCTTGATCGTGGGTATCCATGCTTCAGGAATTTCAATTCCACTATCCCTGTTGATGTTGTTAGGGTGAAGTCTTATGTGAATAGCTTCCTTGACCCTACGTGTGTACCAGTGAGGATCTCGATCAATAAACTTGACCTCATTCCAGATAGGACAGTGGCCGGTCTCGTGGGTGTGTTCAGAAACGGCGGAGGTCTGGGTTCGGGCGAGTCGTATATCCCTGTCGTGTTCTTTGATCCTCTCCTGCATAGATCTCCCAGTTTCCCCGATGTAGACTTTGCCGCACTCACAGGGAATCCTGTAGACAACACCATCTTGTTTAGCCGGGTTGACGGTGTCCTTTGGTCGCACTAAGTGTGACCGAAGTGTCGTGTCGGACTTAAAGACGGTGCGAATGCCTTGTTGTTCTAGGCAGCGGCGGAGAGACTCCGAAACTCCTTGGACATAAGGTAAAACGGCGGTGGATTTAAATTCCGCGACAGGCTCTCTTCTTGGGGTTGTTCGTGCCTTTGTGATCTTCTGTACAAAAGAGGAGGGATATCCGTTAGAAACAAGTACAGATGACAGATGTTTCTTCTCTCCAGCGATTACTGATGGTTTGGTGACGAGACGTTTAGCCCGGTCGTACAGACACTTCACAATACCGCGCTTTACTGACTGAGGGTGGTGTGAATCATACGCTAGGTACTGATCAGTATGTGTTGGTTTCCTGTAGACACTGGTGGTAAGGCGGCCATCAGGTTCTCTGTAAACTGACGTGTCGAGAAAGGCGATCTTGTTGTTGTTCTCGATCTCCATGGTGAAACGGAGTGATGGTTGTTGACTGTTCAGGTGTTGCAGGAAGACGTCAACTCTATCCCGGTCCAGGATGGTGAAAGTATCATCTACGTAGCGTTTCCAGATCTTAGGCTTGCAAGGTGCGGACTCTATTGCTTGTTCTTCAAATATCTCCATGTAGAGATTAGCATTAACCGCGGATACAGGGCTCCCCATGGCTGTGCCGTCTCGTTGTTCGTAAATCGATCCGTTGTACTGGAAATACGTAGATCTTAATACGAAATTCAAGAGGTCCGCGATTTGAACTGGTGTAACTGTAGTGCGGTCAGCCAGGCCTGCGTCGTTCTCCATTTTTTTGTAGCGCAGCTTGTACGGCGCCCTCGATCGGTATGTTGGTAAACAGTGACTCTACGTCGAAAGACACCATGATCTCGTGGTCCTGGATCTCTTCACTGGCGATGGTGGAGGCGAAATGCACCAATCACAGCCGACCTTTGTGATATAAATGATACCGTGCAATCAGTCGACCTTATCGCCTGAAGAAGACTAGCAGTAAGCAGTCGAAACGTCGCGATCTACATCTCAAGTGACTACATCGTGAGACAAACAATAATATACTTTATTATTGCATCTACCACGATGAATAACAACAACCTTTTCCTCGACGATTTTATTTGTCACGTAGCGGAAAGTGAAAGCTGCATCGTCAGCGCATTCCATGGCTGACGTAATACCCTTTTTAGCGTATTTATTATTTCCCTTCAAATCCAACGCTTCGATAAAACCAAAAGAAAATATATTTTACACAGTGAAGAAAACAATATCCGTAACATTTTCTGTGTATTAATTTTTGAGTTATTTTTTTGTAAAAAAAATACCTCTTAGTCGGCGCGTCGGGTATGTTATGGACGGGTCAATGGGTGAGTGAGTGAGTGAGTGAGTGAGTGAGATGTATGTATGTCACACCAATCAGATTGAATCTACTATGAACAGCCAATCAAATTTCTTGTTGTAAAGGTAAATGGTACGTGAGAAACACAAGGTATGTATAAACACAAGGACTTTGGTAATTGAAAAATAAAGAGTGACGTGTATGTTGCCGGTTTGTGATTTTTAGTCCGGTTTGGAGGGGAGTGTGACAGTTACATACGTACATTGGGTTGTTTTAGAGTGCATAATTTTCAGTGTAATGGTGGCTAGTTATGAACGAGATGACTCATGAGTTTTGAAGCAGTTCATGAGTAGTAGGTAAATGGCAAGAGATATTTTTATTTTTAATTACAAAGGGTAACTTGATACTTTTGTTTTTCACAAGGAGTTAATTCAATTAGAGGTCACGAATCGTCGCTTCTAGTTCTTAGGACATGTTTTAGAGGAGACGAGACTATTTAGATTTGAAGCAGTTGTAACGTTTACAATAGTAAGTGCAGGTAACGACTGTTTTGTTCTTATTGCATGCAAATATAACGAGATATTTTTATTTTTTAGTTACAATGGGTAATTTGACACTCTTGTTTTTCACAAGGTAGTAAATTCAATTAGAGCTGACGAATCGTCACCACTTGTTCCCACGAGATGTTTGCTATTTTTAGTTACAAATGGTAACTCGACACTTTTGTTTTTCAATGGGAGTAAATTCAATTAGAGCTTACAAGTTATCGGCTATTGTTCCCAGGATATTAAACAAAAAAGCTTTCATTTCTAGAGTGTTTTTACGTCTCTGTAGTAGCAGTTTAATATTTTTATTTGATGGGCATTTTATGACATTCTTTTCAGTCCGATATTTTTAAAGGTAAAAAGTATGAAAACTGTTCAAATGTTCTTTGAAGACTGTGTGGCACCAAGTTAAAGTGCAATTTAATTAAATCAGACTTTCAACGTGTCAGAGAGGTTTTTTCTCTTTCTTTCAATTTTCGGTGAAGTAGTGTTGTTGCGTTGTGTTGTGTAAAAAGGGTAAACTTACGACTCGTATAAAATGCGAAAAGTTCTCTTAACTTGAGTATTTTTGAGCAAAATTTCCTCTTGGGGGCTGGAAGGGCTCCCGAGGGGGTACTCCCAGAAAAATTGGTTGGGGGTGTGCGGCCCGCCTCCCAAAACCCTTACCCTATTTATGACCAAAATCTGCGATATTCCTTACCCTATTTATGACCTGACCAAAAATTCGAAACCCTATTTACGACCTGACCCTCAAATCAAAACCCTGTTTCAGAACTGCGTTATAATTAGCTCCCTAGTTCAAACCAATGTTAAATTATCGTAAAGATATAAATTTGTGAAGGGCTTTTGTTGATTTTCTTTTCGATAATGATGAAAAAGTGGCTTCTTAAAGCATACCCATATCAAGGCTAGAGTGCAAAAACCGTACCCTATTTATGACCAAAATGACCAAAAACAGCTAAAATCGATACCCTATTCATGACCAAAACGGCTGAAAAACCATACCATCGGGGCCGAACAGACCTATATAACCCATATAAGGGAGTTCCCCCCCCCCGGGGGGGAAGCGCTACGTGATCGGTAAGTGAGAAAGTTATGCATGTGCGCGTGTCAGACCAATCACAGTGTGGGTTGTATCAAAGAACGAATAAAATTGCCTGTTAGAAAATAAGATGGTATCTACATTAATCTGGAGACGTGTCAGATTACTGTAGTTTGTTCAGTCAAACATTTTATGGCTTACTATTTAGTTATCTTACCATTACCGATGTAACATCGTATGTACATCATAAACTCCCAGTTTCTTTCTTGCTGTACATCGCAACCAAAAAACTTGTCAAATCAACCAAATCATTACTGTAAACAGTTCCATGAATGCTCCTATCTCTGAGACTTATAGTTCACAAAAAAATAACGCTTGCACGCCTTGCGTGCCTATGTTTTAACTGGTTTTGGGGAAATAAACTTTACAGGTTGCGTGATTCAAAATTTGGCCGAGAGGAAGTTTGGGTCTGGTCACCGAGAAAACTAAAAAAAAGAAAAAATTAAATAAACCACGGGTAAACCATGAACCGCGCTCGGCCCATGGCCGCGCGGTTAAAAAAAAATAATAAAATAAACCACGGGTAAACCATGAACCGCGCTCGGCCCATGACCCCGCGGTTAATAAAAATCTCCTTTTAAACACTGAAATTAAAGACACTCCGCGGATCCTACAAACTGCAAAAGACAGCCGCAATGGATAAGTTCCTGGTTCCCCGAAACCAAAAATGGCGAATAAACTCTTTCTGGTGATCCTAGAAGCTGCAAAGAAATGAATAAACTTGCATC
Source organism: Orbicella faveolata (assembly GCF_042242905.1). Taxonomy (NCBI): domain Eukaryota; kingdom Metazoa; phylum Cnidaria; class Anthozoa; order Scleractinia; family Merulinidae; genus Orbicella; species Orbicella faveolata. The sequence continues at coordinate 13,016,843 of NW_028301547.1, read as the reverse complement.
TCTCCGGATAAAGTGAAACGTGTTGTTTAAAGTACATCAACAACATATGCAAACTTGAAAACAACAAACAGTAATTTCATTTTTTCTCTCTGAATTCAGCACCTTATCTTGAAATAACAGACATTTGGCAACGGTAATTACCTCACCGGAAAATAATTTGTTGTTTTAACCTTATAACTGTTTTTAATGAACCTTCCTATTGATTGAGTGTATCTAATTGTCGAGAGTCGAGGGTAACATGTCGAGGGTCGAGGGTACCTTTAAGAATATATTAAAATCAAGTGAAACATAAAAATGAAAATAAAAATATAGTATATATGAAATAAATTGCTGAAGAAATCAAGACAGAATTTCATTTCGCCAGCTTCTCTTTTTAACCGCGCGGCTATGGGCCGAGCGCGGTTCATAGTTTACCCGTGGTTTTTTCGTAGTTTTGTCTGCTACCAGACCCAAGCTTCCACTCGGACAAATTTTGAGTCACGCAACCTGTGATGTTTAGTCGCCAAAAGCTGTTGAAACATTAATAAATCTCATCTCCGATACTGACTTTCGCGGGAAAAAATTAAAAACCCAGCGTTCGTCAAAAATTATATTTTTTCACCAGAAATTTAGCTCGGAATATATACATATTTATATTCCTTTGAATCGTCGATGAAATGACCTTTTCCGGATATTTTTTCTTTCGGGGTCAACAAAAACCTCTGATCACAAAATGACGCCGAGCCCACACGTTGCAAAAAAATCTCTTCAAAACCCTGACTTTGAAGCGATATAACACTTCAGCGTTAATAGCTACCACACATCGGCAGGCGGTAAATCTATTCGTTAACAATCCAGTTTTATCGTGTTAAAATTTCAGCGAAATCGAACAAAACCAGAATTAATTCGAATTTTTTTGTGACCTCACTCCCCAGACTTGACCTAACAAAGGAAGCCACGGTCGCCCATAGCAACCGAAAAACACGAACATAACAAAGCCGAACGTTTCGGCCAAAAATCTCCAGAAATATCGCCTGAAAGCTTAAACTTGAATGGGAACATCTTTTTCGAACTTTTTCAACTGATTTAGACGAAAGACTGGCCTCGGCGGGCTACAAAAAAGACCAAGAGAAAAACAGAACAAGACAGCAGAACAAGGCGATAATATTTTATCGCATGGCTTTCGGCACGAAAACGAAAATACAGCTTACTTCTAGATAAATTCAGCCTTAGAAGCCAGCAACCGGCCGCGAATTACTTTCTGTATTCTTACAAATGTCTTGATTTCCATCTCCGAAAGATTTTGCCCCAATTTTGAGCAAATAAACATTTCGTCGACGGTGACCGCCATTACGTTGGCTTGCATACTAAATTCGCTAACTTGACAAAATTCTCCCGAGGGGGGATATGACGAAAAGAGCTGAAAGATGGCCTATAATTGGCTAATGATGAGATCATCCCACTGTCCAAATTTGGTGAGAATCGAAAGTAACGCCAATATTCTTTCACGTTTTCAATTTGTGGTCACTGGAGTGACCAAAATCGATACATCGGTCGGGATAGAGTTTTATTATTAAATTATATGACTTGTGTGACTACTTTACTAGCCCTTTACTCGTGGAAAACACCAATTAAATTTAATCATGACTTTTAAGAAAGAAAGCTGTTGTTAACAGTCTTATTATCGTGTCATTTATATCGTTCATGCTCATACATATCCCGAAGAAAGTTCTACAAAGATTAAGACCATTAGGTCATCGGAGATTTGTCAATGGCTACCACTGATGGTGCAATAATACAGTTTGTGTTGATCAAGTGATGTGATGTCTACAGTAAGAAAAGAATCATAAATGACTACTTTGGAATGTGCACTCCGTTCCGACGGTAGTGCTAAGCAAACAGTTAAATTTTAAAAGCGCGGTTATAAGATCTAACAGATCTTCTTGTTTCTTTTAGTAAAGGGTTGCGTGAATCGGCCAAATGACTTCTCGCTCCTTATAGTCTTGGGCGGTGATATCAACAACGCTGTCTGTACTGTCACGCAAAGGTTAACTCTTATCAGAGGAAATATGCACGCTAATTTTCATTTCTAATATTCACGCTTATTATCTCCCTTAAGGACTGTAGAACATTATTATAAACCAGTAACTATCTTTGTTTTCATTGTTTTCATGCCTAGTTCTAATACTCGCCAAGCAAACAAAATTAACATAAACACATTGGATTGAAATAGGGTTATGTGACGTTCTGAAGAATAGGGGATGGCAAGTCTGTTATCTTATCTTAACCTTCAATGCCTTCCTGTTTGTTCATGGACTGCCCAAGATAACAATGGATACTTTCAAACAGTTCTCTCTAGTTTATTTGATATTCATTGGAAGCTCTAGAGCAGGGTGTAACAGTAGCCATTTTAGCGTTCATTCTGTTTCTTTTTATCGAATTCTTAATAGCCTTCCTAAAAAAATAGGAAAAAATCACACATTTTTTGCCGTTCTTAAGAAAAACAAACGTCATTAAACGTTGTGTGACTACTCGCTGACAGACCGTGTTACTGATGTCACGCAGATTTCAATTTTTACAACAAAATGAGAAAAATAGTAACAATTTTTTAGGTACTGATCTCTAAAGTGTCTAATACAGAAAACTGTGCGTTTTTTTTTTCCGAGTGATACCACACTCTCGTTTTGACGTGGGATAGCAGCTGTATTTCAGGTAACGTCAGTTCTGTCTTTTTTAGTGCAAATAACGGTACTGTAACTGCGTATCTTCTGGAATCACCCCTAGCTCGATTTAAGAAATTTCGCCTGCTGTTTGATAACTATTGTGTGTTTGCCAGGGTTCAAATAAACCCGGCATAGTCAGTCGAACGTTCAGAAATCGAAATCATTCGAGTTCGTTCGATTGTATTCGGTGAATAAATCCGTTTGAACAAAAATTATGTTATGTGGTCTTGAAAATGCGAAAAACACGAGTTATATTGAACTCGAACCTCGAAAAACTTGTTATTGATTTTCAACACCAGTTTTACAAAAAATCAAGAGTTCAGAAATCAAAAGGTCGATTAAGTTTGATTGTCCAAAATATTTTTGTGTAAGTTGGATTTGGTTCGATTGCCGAACTGAATCAAACTCAATCCATGGATTGAGCTCGATTTAGTTCGATTGAGTCGATTGAAATTCAGTTCGATTATGTTCGATTGACTATGGCGGGAATCGAAGAATGAAAACATATTGCTTCTCCATATTGCCTCTTTTGTGATGGGAAGAAAAAGTTCATATTCAGCCGAAACTTTCCCCCGTTAGTTACGTGTAAAATTAGTTAATTTGTCACAAAAGAAATTTCGCAATTATTGCCGCAGACTCCGTGCCACTTACTGAAACCGCCAATTAATTTCGTTAGCTTTTGAGGTGACTCGCTTACCGATGTAGGATATAATTACGGCCAAGTAACGATCTCTCTTGAAACGCTCCTCAGTAATATTAATCGATAGCGCTGTGTGTTAGTTTGACGTGAATAAGAACGCAGTATTCCGTGTCTCGACGTGACTATTTGATAACTACAGTAGTAATCAAAGATTAGAGCAGTGCGTTCACGGGCGTACTTCGCATTTTTGGTCTACTTTTGTGGCGTTTGAATGGCTCGATAGAAAACTAAGTTTGATTGAATGAGAGATAACGATCTTTTCGTGAAATTGAAGCCTGTGGTAAAAGTGTTTTTAATTACGTAAGTATTAAGTTCAGTCTCAGTAAAATTCCATGTAGTCTGAGTGGAGTTATGGGTTCCTTTGATGCACCATGATCCAGATAGATCTTGGATGACATATTCTGATCCAGATCACCCAAAGGAACGCACCCTAATATTCATTTTTAGTGCAGTGTACTATTGGATGGTTTGGAGGGTTGTTGTTTTCTAAGTCGCTAAGGTAATAACGCCATAACGCCATAAGGTGTAAACTTTAATGTTTGTTTAATTAATTAGTTTCAATTAATCAATTAGCCTTGCGGGAATACAGTATCCTTTACTTGCACTATACCTGGGACAACAAAGAGTCGGTAGGTACTAAACTTATTAAACTTATTAAACTTAACTTTTCAAAAAGATTAATAGGACTCTAGTTATTTTGGCATAATTGAATGTAGGGAGACACACCAGGCCTGCCACCATATTTGTTTTATTTCTTTTTTCCTAGCATTTCTTTTGGTACATTTGAAGCAAGGGGCTTACCAATTTCTATTCTAGGTAGTTTTTTTTTAAACTTCAGTATTACGCTTGGTCATTCTGCAGCTCTTTTTATGGTTGACTGGCAATAACCTCACAGCCTTCTTGATGACAAGTTGAGTTTTTTCATTTCATCGTTTACTGGTAAGGGATGCAATAAAACACCAATTTTAGAATTTAAGGCACATTAAACATTAAGAGCTTTTGATATTCAGTTTTGCTCCGGTGCAAACATCTTTCGCACGTACGTTCGTATGCTGATGTGAGGTCTCAATAACAAACTTTACCTATGGCATAAATTATATGAAGCAGCAGGTGACATCAGATATTTTTCTTATTCCGGCTAAGGGGCACCATTTTTTTCTGGTCATACGTAAAATGAAGATCTTTTAAATATCCATCTCCAAGAAATCTCTATTCGTTTAAAACTTACAGGTATCAAACGCAGTAGTGTTGCACACTTGCAATCTTTTTTTACCAGAGCAGATGATCACAAACAAAAAAAGAAACATGCAATGGACGATATTTTCACAACCAGGCCAGTTATTGCTGAACACTAAAGTTTCTTATTAAAAATAAACTTCCTGGAAGAACGTCTACGTATGCTAACCTAAAATTACTTTATATAAAGCCATAATATTCATCAGTATTCATTTCAGACTTAATAAATAATAGCCAATTATCAAGAGCTTTCATCCAGCAAATGTTTATGTATTCTTCTGTAAACATCCCCAATCGGAAATCAATAATCAGAAGGGAAATTGTGCATTCATTGACTTTTTGATTTCGGCTTACATCATCTGATTGTGAATAAGGAGGTTCACGATAAATTTGTAGCAGCAACCTGTAAAGTAATCGACTAGAACAAGAAGATACAACAAGACAAGAAAACTAGACACGTGCTTGTCCGAAAAACATGCTTGTCCGAAAAATGGCAAAACATTCCATGTTTAAGCCTAATCAAGCTTACGTTTAGTTACTGAAGGATCCGGATCATGTGCTTTGACGATCACGCTTAAATCGCTAACAAAACAAAAGATCAGGTTTTTCCAACTGTACTGGTTTCCTACCCGCAATACTAGTTTCAGGAGTATCACTTTACTTTAGTAAAACTGGACTGTAGACGTCGCCGCTTCACTTATCGCCTAGCCTGTGAACCCAGACGTATTTCTGGCTGTCGCTCGTCTCCACTGAAAATTAACGTCTGCGAACCCGAGCCAGGAAACGATTTCTCTAATGTAGGAATTTTAAGCCAATCGCAGTTTTGCTTAAGTAGCCCAGAACTACTGCGCGAAGTATTCCCTGCGACGAGCACTCGAGTTTCATTTTATCATGGAATCTGATTGGCGAAGGAGAAACAAAAGTCACTACGTCACAGAAATCGTTTCTTGGCTCGGGCTCGGAGACGCTATTTTCGGCGGAGAGAAGCGACAGCCGGAAATACGTCTGCGTTCGCAGGTTACTTATTGGAATTAGAGATTCTATCCTCACCCGCGTAGTTTTCATGCTCTCGTACCAAGGCTTACCCGAGCGGGCCGCCATTTATGAATTCGGTGTATTCAAAACCTACGCAACTGTGGAATGTCTGGCTCTCAAAATTATCCAATCAGATTCTCTATTTATTACTTTGACTTCTGTCTCATGATCATAACAGACATGACAACAATTCGACTCATTTTCAAACGCTTAGAAGAGAGTACATATTATAGCACAGCATAGCCCTGTATTTTTTATGCAATTTAAGGTGTTTGGTATGTGGTGAAACACTTTTCCAAGTGTTTGATATATATTGGAGGAGGACGCATTATCCATATGCATCCAGACGGCTAATGCATAACGACACACTACAGCGTAAATATATGCCAGCAAAGAGGATACAGTTGGTAGTGACAGAAGCACCTTTGCTAAGTAAGTGTGGCAGATATCCAAGCGATTGAAATTACAGGATTTCCTCGTCTACTTTCACCAACATGGACTTCGCCTATGAACCATGATGAACATATTCATATTAATTTTCCGTCCCTGGCTCGGGAAGCTAAATGCAAACAAACGAAAATTGAGCATTATGATGGCAATTGTGGGACAAGTCTGTAAAAAAAATAAATATATTAACCCGGAAGCCGTTCCCCCTCTGGAATTCCTGGGCCTGTGACCCCCACAACTCTGGAATTTTCAATTTCTTCCGTTTGGGGGGTGAGGGCAGGTATGGATCTTTTCTGGAACCACACATTGTAAAAATCGGCGCTATATTTATTTAACATTCCACATCCAGACAACTGTCTTAGCTATGATTTCCTCTGTTTTAAGCAAATTCATGAATTATTGGATTTGGAAAGGTAAAGGTCAGGGCAGTAAATAGTGCTTTACCCGATTGGAATGCCCTCCTATTAACATAAAAAAGCTTCCTTTTAATTCTTTTAGAATGTCGTGACTTGATAATGTATGTTCAAATTTTAAAAGTGATTTTCAATTTTTACTTCCAGTTTTGATTAGTACTTGGATTTGATTGTGATTAGTTTTTAATTTTTTACTCTACTTTATCTTCGTTACTGAGGACCACGCACCGTGACGGGAGCCTCGTCCATAAATAATAATAATAATAATAATAATAATAATAATCATAATAATAATAATAATCATAAGAATCATAATAATCATAATCATAATCATTATGATTATGATTATGATTATGATGATGATGATGATTATTATTATTATTGTTATTATTATTAGGTAGGTATGTAGGTAGGTTAAGTCTGCACACGAGCAAAGTGGCCCATCAGGCCGGAGCTCTCCCGATTTCAGTAGCATGAAGCGACTAGGAGTATTTCTACTCGCCCTCAGCTGGATGGGATGGTAGTCCATTGCAGGGTTACCCCCAACATTAAATTTACTAGTACCCATTTATACGCCTGGGTGGAGGGAGGCACTGTAAGAGTAAAATTGTTTAGACCAAGAAGACAACACAATGTCCCCGGCCAGGGCTCGAATCCGCACCGCTGGCCCCGGAGTCTAGCGCAGTAACCATGATGCCACAGCGCTTCTCACAAGGGATCACAGATATTCCAATGCTGCCAACATCCAGGAATTAATTTTTGAGAACTTTAGAGGTAAGCATCCTTTTGTAACATTAGGCGATCATTGGACTTGAATTGGTTGCCACAAAAAAGGAATTGTATTAAGAGTCTTGCATATCACTCATCAGTAAAGGATAATAAAAAATATTTTATTTTCTCAGCATAACCAGAACACAATAATATTTTTTTTGAATGGTAATCTCAGACTTTGTCTTTTGATATTTGGAAAGTAAGGGAATAAATACTCTGTCAAGGTCAAGGACAGATTTTAGTATGGTAAATATTAGTCAAGGCTATTGTTAAGTTAATGCTAATGGATCTCTAAGACCTTTTTATGAGGTAAAGGCAGTATTATTTCTACAGGTCTCTTATTTTTATCCATAACAAGGGACAGATTTGCCTCTCTTGTATGATATAATCGGAGGTTTAGTATAGATGCTTTTCAGCAACGGCTGGTGTTGTATTACAACCCAGTTATTCTTTTAGGCCACGTACTGCTGGGTGATATGTCATGACAAATGGCAAAAGTTTTCGTTTGAGTCTTTGGATAAAATTAAGCCACTTCTTAACGGTTTTCTTCTTGAACTCATCACAGCTGGATAGAGTATGGTCCTTTGAACACACAGGGTAGACTCTTAGTTTTGATTGTCCTTTTGAATCTGACCTGGGTGTGTTGGTCTTTAAGTGGTCACCTATAGTTGTGACCATGCTGATTACGTTTGGTGGCTGTTTTTAGATTCTATGGCCAGCCTTCTTCTCTTTCTCAGAAAGCTTCTTACGTTCTAACTTCAGTACGAGAAAACTGGATCTGTAATCGATATCAGCTTTTGGTTCCACCAAAATTAACGAGATCATAAAATGTAGCTGTTTTTCCATGTTTTTTTTAGTTTGAAGGCGTTGCGACACCAGTTAACTCCTAAATATGAGGGAAGCTTGCAACTGACTTCTCTCAGCAATTCTACGGAGTCCAAATCACTCAGAAACTTCATACTTCTCATAGCTTCTTCAAACTCTCCAGAAAGTCTCAAAAAGCCTGAGGACCATTATTCTGACCTTTGCAATCTGCGGCCAGTTCTTTAAGCGAGACTTGTAAGCGTTTGAGATAGGGTGGAGATCTCCAAACCTTTGGGCAAGCAGATTCTTGGCTTCCTTATAGTTGTCACCAAAACTCAGAGTCACAAAATCTTTGTTGACGTCATTCGTCTTCTCTGTGGTGTTTTTGTTTAGAAAATACAACCGTTCTTTATTTTCCCAAACACGGGTTTCAATGATGGTGTCGAAGGCTCATGAATATAGGATAGTGAAAATAATTGCCACTGAAGGTTGGCTGTTCTTGAATTGGAAAAGAGCTAATCCGTTGCTGCTCGGCGATAAGGGCACTGAGCTCGGTTTCCTTGGACTAAAGCTTTACAATCTCTTGAAGTGTGACTTCGCTTAGGTTTGGACTTTCCTTCTTTGGCTCTAACGATTAACGATTTCCAGTGCCTCAGTATTGACGTTTCATTTTAACAGGAAAGCATGGCAATTCTAAAGGGAATGATTTAAAAGGAGTCAGAGATACTTTTACTATAGTTTCTGACTTGATAGTCATTAAGAGCAACTCTGCTGGCAGCCTAAAAAAGGCGTTTCTAGAAATAGAAACTTCAAAACTCTCGAAAAGTGAAATTTCCCGAAATTCCACATTTCTCGTGCCTTTTTGCTCAAATAGGCCGTTTTAAGTCCTAAAACCTATTAATAACTAATACTGTCTTTCTGAGGTAAAATCAACAGTTGTAGTCCCATTTCACTCGAATGTACAGTTTCAAGTGCTGACATCTTTTAGTAACAAACATTTCTTCTCAGGCAATTGTGGGGTATGAAAGGGAAAACCAATATTTCTTGTGGGATGTTCCTTATATCTGAAGTTTCCGGTTTTTCCATCTTTTAGTAATCAAAGCAGTATTACTAAGGCGATAAAATAAAAATGATCATTTGACGTTTGTTTTTTGCACAAATACCCAAAACTGTTTTTCTGACGTTTGAATCGAAAATCAACACTTCTCGTGCGTTTTGAAATACCTTAAACTGTGTTTCTGAGCTAATTGTTACGTATTTATTTAAAGAGACCATTTGATGTCCGTGTTCACTTAAATGAGCTGTTTCTAGTCTGCAATGGTTCTAGCCGGACACACATGAATATGACACGCGTGATAGAAGGCAGCATAACTTGCATTTGTTAATTAAACAGCCGGGCCCGGCGCAATAATTAAAAGTGGAAGTAACCAACATGTTCACGAACAGTTTTAAACTTTGTCCCTCCAGAGCTAATATTTAGAAAGCTTCAAACATATCTTGAAGTACAAATGAGCCAATAACAACTAGCACGTGGTAAAAAGCAGGGTGTCGAACTCTACAAATTAGCCGCGGATAACAGCGGAAACCATCATTATTAACTTATGACTATCTTTGTTAACTAAGCGGTCGAAACGACTGACAGGATTAGTTTTCTTGCCATCAGGAAGAAAAACGACGTCGCCAACATCAAATTGCACTGAACGGATATATCCATCTTTGGAGGGATATGTTTTTGACACACGCGCCAGCTGCCAGCAGTTCTTGAAGGTGTATCATTTGTAACTATGACATGTCGCCAACGGACAGGTTTCTTCAGGGATTATTTCACTTAACATGGTGTTAAAGGCTTAAAAGTATTTTTCTTCTGGCGCCCCAGCAGGGAATCGAACTCCGGTCTCCCGCGTGACGCGCGGGAATACCCACCACTGAAAAGACCGAGCTGAAAAAGATTAAGAAGACAAGAGAGCTTAAAAAGATGCTATGAAAGCACTGCAGGACGAAGAAAATGTCAGTCTGACTAAGTAAAGCGAATTCCTTAGCCAGAGGACAGAGGACAGAGTGGACTTATTATAGACGCTACTCCCTTTGTACTTTACGAGTTCATTACACCTTTAAAATTCAAAAAGCTCCATCTACCGAAGCTTTAGTTAAAGTGTCTCCAGCTTTTTACAAATCATTCCCTTCAGAATTGGGAAGCTTTCCTGTGAAAATAAAACGTGGAAATACATTCAATTCTCAATCGTTAGAGCCAAAGAAGGAAACTCCAAGCGTAAGCCAAGTCACACTTGAAGAGATTGCGAAGCTTCAGTCCAAGGAAACCGAGCTCAGTGCCGTTATCGCCGAGCAACAACAGATTACCTCTCATCCAATTCAAGAACCGCCAACCTTCAGATGCAATTATTTTGACTATCCTATATTCATGAGAGCCTTTGACACCATCATTGAAGCCCCTGTTTGGGAAACTTAGGACGATTGTGTTTTCTATACAAAAACACCACAAAGAAGACGAATGACGTGAACAAAGGTTTTGTGACTCTGATTTTTTGTGACAACTATAAGCAAGCGAAGAATCTGCTTTTGCAAATGTTTAAAGATCCCCACGGTATCTGAAACGCTTACAAGTCTCTCTTAAAGAACTGGTCGCAGATTGCAAACGTCAGAGTAATGGTTCTCAGACTTTTTGAGACTTTCTGGAGAGGTTGAAGAAGCCATGAGAAGTACGAAGTTTTTGAGTGATTTGGAACTCCTTAGAGTTGCTAGAACAAGACAGTTTCAAAATTCGCTCATATTCAGGAATTAAGTGGTGCCGCCACGCATTAAAAATAAAAAAAAACCATAGAGGATCACTTACATTTGATGATGTCGTAAATTTGTGGAAACAGAAGCTGATCTCGCTTACTGATCCAGGTTTGTCGTACTGAAGTTAGCACGAGAGAAGCCTTCTGAGAAAGAGAAGGCTGGCCATAGAATCTAAAGACAGCCACCAAACGTAATCAGCATGGTGACAACTACAGGTGACTCATTAAAGACGAACACACGCACGTAAGATCGAAAAGGGCAATCAGAACTAGGCGTCTGCCCTCTGTGTTCATAGACCATACTCTATCCAGTGTAATGAGTTCAACAAGAAAACCCTTAAGGAGCGGCTTTATTTTATTTATTCTGTAGGTGTTTGCTTTGGCTGTCTCATTAAGGGTCATTATTCGAACAATTGCCGTAAGAGACTGACTTGCCAAAGATGTTGGAAACCACAACTAAATATTCTCTATAAAGATCGAGAAGATAAGGAGTAGTGGGATTTGACGGAAACAAACGTTAATCCAGATCAATACTCCAGCAACACTTCAAGCGGTTGTCATGGAACAGTGTCAACAAAATTTTAATCTTATCTGTGTGGTTTTACGACAAGGACGTTAATAATATCTTTGCGCTACTGGATGGATCAAGTTATTAAACATTCCTTATGTGTGAAACTATACGCGATTAAACGGCCCTGAGATCAAACTGAATTTGGACACAATGGTAGGAAAGAAAGAAATTTGCGTTGAGAAGATAGGTTGTGTCCTAGTCCAGCGCGTAGACAAAAGAGTTGAGATCGACCTGCCCAAATCGTATTCCAGATCAAGCATTCCTTTTTAAGAAACGAAATTCCTATTCCGGAAGTTGCAAATTAATTGCCACAGCTTAAGAATATTGCAGTGAAGCTGCACCCTTCTCAATATGGTATATATGTAGCAATACTAATTGGCTACAACTGTCCCCTTGCGATAAAACCAAGAGAAGTTACTCTGGAAAAGAGCGACGAACCTTGCACAGTCAGAAACCTTCAAGGATGGAAAATTTGGAGCATCGGATGATGATGCTTTGGGAAAGGTAGAAACATTAAAACAGGTCTATGCTTCATTTCGCAAATTTGGTTCAAAGAAGAGATAAACCCGCATCCAGTAAGAAAAATGTTTGAAATGGAATTTCCTGAGGGTACCTCTACCCAAGAAGCCCTTTCGCAGAAAGACAAAAAGTTCTTCGCAATTATAGAAACTGATATTCAACACAGTAAAAATCGCCACTAAGAGATCCCTCTGTCATTGAAAGTACCCACCCTTAGTCTTTTAATTAATCGTAAAATCGCTTTACGTCGTGTAAACCAATTGGTACAGGTACAGGGATGATTACACAATGTTCATGAAAAAGGCACTAAGTAATGGTTCTACTGAAGAGGTTCCTCCGGTTGAAGCGGAAACCGGTAATGAAGAAAATATGTGGTAGATATTACACCATTGTGTGTATCATCCGATGCTCCACGGAATTCCATAATGAGTCACCTAACAAGCATTTTCTTCGAGGTCCCGATTTCACGAACAATCTAGTGGGAGGTCTGTGCAGAATTAGGAAGAAACCTGTAGCTCTGATAGGAGATATTGAAGGGATTTTCCACTAAGTTGGAGTAGGAAAGCAAGGCAGATCTTCTACCCTTCTCTTCATCAAAGGAACCCGCTGATTTTAGGATGACAGTACATCAAGTTACCCAGCATACGCTAATTACGCATTGAAGATGTTTGCAAATGACAATGAGAAAGATTTGGGGGTAGCGACCTTTATTCGAAAAGATTTTTACGTCGCCAACGGACTAAGATCAGTGGAATCAGTGCAGGATGCAGTGACCCTTGTCAAGAATACAAAGGAAATGTTTAAAAGAGGAGGCTTCAAGTTGCTTAAGTTTACCTCCAGCGACAAGAAGGTCATTGAAGCTTTACCTACTGAAAACCGAGCAAAAGGTATTTAGAGTATCGACCTGGCCAAGAAAGCCAAACCTATAAAAAGTGCCCTTGGAGTCTAATCGTGTGTGAAAAACGACTTGTTCCAAATTAGTATTATTTTAAAGGATCATCCATGTACCAGAAGAGGGATTCTCTCGATTGTAAGCTCCATTTATGACCCACTAGGATTTGTAGCCCCAGTGCTCATGGAAGGAATAAAGATACTTCAAGAGCCTTGCAGGGAAAAGGCCGACTCTGATGATCCAGTTCCGGAAAATATTAAGACGAGATGGGAAAGGTGGGGAGAAGAACTACCTTCATTGGGGGAACTATCAATCCCAAGATAACACAAACCGTCAAAGTTTGGACGTATTTCAAACGCTCAGCTACATTACTTCTTAGATGCAAGCACTCAAGAATACCGTCAATGCTCATACCTAAGGCTGATAAATGATAAGGTTAACATTCACTGTTCCTTCGTTATCAATAAAGCCAGAGTTGGTATTTTGAAATCTATAAAAGTGCCTCGTCTTGAGTTCACAGCTGCCGTTACATTATGCAAAACAAGTGCTCAGTTGCAGCGGGAATTAGAATACGAAACAGTGGAAGAAGTGTTCTTGACGGACAGCAAAGTTGTTTTTGGTTCTATCTCGAATGATACTAGACGATTTCACATCTTTCTTTCCAACTGAGTTCAGCAAATCCAAGAACAATCGTTCCCAGACCAGTGGCATTACGTGGAGACTAAGTGAAATCTGGCTGATTATGCCTCTCGAGGTCTCAAACCCCAAGGAATTCAGAAATCAACTTGGATTACGGGAACAGTCTTTCCGTTTAAAAATAAGGCCTGTTGGCCCGTACACTCTTCAACAAAAACTAAAGAAAGTCTTGACACTGTCTGAAGATGATCCCCATGTTAAGAGCAAAGATGCTTAAGTCACCAAAAAAGAAAACCCCTCTGCGAGCTTAGCTAGCCTTTTGGAGTGCTTCTCAGATTAGCAGCGGGCAAAAAAAGCTTTTCCATTGTGTCTTCTTTACACGCACAAGGTAAGAATGAGGTCTTAGAAACCTGCCTGTCTCGAGAACGCTTCACCAAAAAGGACTAAAACAGGAGGTATTTCTTAACTAGTGGGTAGAAAAGAAGTTACCACTCAGTCTCAGTTGATTACAGTAGCAACAATGCCGCAGGCAGAGACGGTTTTTATTAGAGCGGTACAAGCTATCCCATTCGAAGAAGAGATTAAATTTTTGACTTAAGCCACCCAAGATTCCGCTCCCAGTAGGAGCCATGCCATAAAGAACTCACGTAAACTCTTTAAAGTCGACCCCTTCCAGGATTGCAGTGGCACCTTGATGTTTGGTGGACGACTAAAGTTTACAGAAATGCCAGAGTAGGTCAAGTTCTCAGTAATACTCTCAGGAAAGATTCACATTGCTAACCTCATCATTGTTAAGCACTGACACGAGCAAGTAAACCATCATGGAAGGCGTGTGACTTTACATGAAAATTGATCTTGTGGTTGTTGGATAGCAAATGGATTCTCTGCAGTTGTCTCATACATCACAAGATGTGTTAAGTGTCGAAAACTCAGGAGCACAGTTAAGGAGCAGAATATTTCAGAACTAAGACCGCCTGGAAACGGCACCTTTCATTAACACGGTCCCTCGATTCGTATGGCGAAGAGGATCAGTTCGTAAATCTCCAGAGCGACCAAAGAAGCAATTTCGTTGGCGCAAAGAGAGAACTGATGGAGACTCTGACAGAACTTACCGAGGACCAAAATAAAAGAACAATTACCGAAAAACAACTGTCAGTGTATAACCTCTGAAATGAATGTCCCATCCGCAATACACATTGGAGATATTTGGGAACATCAGATTCGCACTGTTCGTTGCCTTTTTTTCAGCAATATTGGAAAAAAAAGATGTCGCCACTTGAACCTGCACATTCCAGGGAAATCGCATTAGAAATGTCGATTTCGCCTTAATAGTAAACAAGTGCCGCAGAAAGACAGTTTTAGCTTCAAAAAGCAGTGAAAGCTTCAAACAGCACATTTGGGAAAATTTGCACGAGAAATGTAGCTTTTCGCTTTATACTTCCAATTGCCTCAGAAATACAATTTTAGCTACTTACTGTTAAAGAGGTAAGACATCACATCTGAGCGAAGTTTTATTAAAAAAAGTTAAGTTTCCTTTATTAGTCGGAATTGCAACAACAAGACAGTATTTTCTTTGAAAAGCTTTGAAAACTTAAAATTTTATATTTGAGCGAAATTACACGAGAAACGACATTTTTTGCCAATTACCTAACAAGACGTTTAAACTACTGAAAGTTCTTTAGACTTGAAACAGCACATTTAAGTAAAATCGTACTAAAAATGTTCATTTTTGCTTTATACCTTCAAATTTCCTCACAAAAACAGTTTCAGCTATTAAAGGGTTTCAGCACTTAAAATTGCAAATTTGCGTGAAACTGCACAAGAAATGTCCATTCTGGCTTCTAATAAACATTTGCATCAGAAAGACAGTATTTTCTGTTATTATTTTTATTATTATTATTATTAGAGAGTTTTTGTAAGCTTGGGAGCCTTAAAAATGCATATTGGAGCAAAGTTGTTTGAAAAATGTTGATTTTCG
Organism: Orbicella faveolata; assembly: GCF_042242905.1. Taxonomy (NCBI): domain Eukaryota; kingdom Metazoa; phylum Cnidaria; class Anthozoa; order Scleractinia; family Merulinidae; genus Orbicella; species Orbicella faveolata. Next base: position 13,001,341 of record NW_028301547.1, on the reverse strand, counting down.
TTTATTACCCCAAATTGCCACACAACAACAACAATAATAATATTTTTTACGGGGCAATGGCACAAAAAGTGGTTTTTAGAACAGCCCTGTGCAAAATGTTATAAAAAGCGGAAAAATAGGCAAAACAGTGCTACCTAAACATAACGATACTACTACTTAACTCTGTCTTAACTCTTAAGTCAGAGCCCAGAACTTATTTTGTCGTATCCAACCGCTTTTTTAGTTTTTACCATTGTTTTGTCTAGTTTTTTGGCTTTCTATAATATTTTGCACAAGGCCGTTCTGGAAAGGATTTTATGTGCCATTCCCCCACAAATAAAGTGTTTCTCAGGCAATTTGAAAGTATAAAGCGAAAATCGACAGTTTAAGTGCGAGTTTGCTCAAATGTGCTAGTTTTAGTCTTAAGAACTTTCAGTAGCTAAAACATCTTCTCTTAGGTTATAGCCAAAAGACGGCTTTTTTCCTGCGATTCTGCGAAAATATAAAATTTCAAGTTTTTAAAGGAAATGCTTTCATCGTGTGGCAATTTCGAGTAATAAGCAAAACTTAACAAATTTTATAAAACTTCGCTCCCGTGTGAAGTTTTTACTCTATGATACTTTAAGTTGCTGTATTTTAGAGGGAATTTTGAGGTACAAAGAAGAAATCTACATTTCTCCTGCAGTTTTTCCAAAATGTGCTGTTGAAAGCTTTTACAGCTTTTCGTGCTTAAAACTCTTTTTCTCCTCCACTTGTTTATTATTAAGGCGAAATCGATATTTCTAATGCTATTTCACTTGAATGTACAGTTTTAAACCCGGATATCTTTTAGTAGCCAAATCGGTGTTTATGAAGCAGTTGTGAGGAATAAACCGAAAATCAATATTTGTTTTAGATTTTCCCGAGTGTCCAATTATAAGCCTGTACTTCTGAGGGTAAAATGTTTTTCTCTGCTGCAATTGTTAGGTAATAAGCGAAAACCACCATTTCTCATGCGATTTTATTTAAAGTGCAGTGTCAAGTCTTTAAACCTTTAGGTTTATACAACTGAGGCAACACCAGGCTACGAACTGAATTCGCCATTTAAATTACGTTTTTGATGAAAAGTGCGGTTCTAAGTCTCTACAGCTTTCTAATGCAAAAATTGTGTTTCTGTGGCAATTTCCAGTTATAAAAAGAAAATTTATATTTCATGCACCTTTGCTCCATTGTGAAGATTTAAGTCCTTAAAGCTTTTTGTAATTAAAACTGTTTTTTAAGCTTATTGTGAGATATGAAGTAAAATAGTTCTCGCGCGATTTTTCAACGATGTTAAGTTTAAGGGTTTTAAAGCTTATTATACGTAAAACTAGATTTTTGAGGCAATATCAAAGTATAAAGCGAAAATCCATATTTTTTTCGCGATTTCGATCAAACCTGAAGTTTTAATTATTGAAGGTTTAACTTTTAAGCAGATTAATTACAAAACTCTGTTTTGTAGACAAGTGAGAGGAAAGAAGTGAAAATCGACATTTCTTGTGCACAATTTCAAGTCTCAGTAGCTCGTTAGCTTTTTCTTTTAATAGCAAAAATTATTTTCTCTCGGGCACTTATTAGGTAGAGGGACACTTCTGGTGCGATTTCGCTGAAATATCTCGCTTTCAAGTCTTTAACGCTTTAAGAACCTAAAACTGTGTTGATTTTCGTTTATTACCCCAAATTGCCACACAACAACAATAATAATATTTTTTTACGGGGCAATGGCACAAAAAGTGGTTTTTAGAACAGCCCTGTCCAAAATGATATAAAAAGCGGAAAAGGTAATTGCGTGACACCAAGAGAAAATGGACATCTTTCGCCAAGACGTCTATTTTTTAGTGTTAAAAGCTTTTGATAGCTAAAACTGGGTTTACAAGATAACTCTGAGGTATTTGAGAAAAATTGACATTTCTTGTGCAATTTTTCTCAAATGTGCAGTGAAAAGTGTTTACAGGTTTTAGTAGTTAAAACTGTGTTTCTTAGGTAAGTTGAAGATATGAGGCGGAAATTGACATTTTTCGTGCGATTTTCCTGTAAGGTGCAATTTTAATTCTTAACAGCTTCTAGTACCTTGAACTTCTTTTGTAATCCAATTGATACGTAAGTAAAGATAATAGGACTGAGCGGAGTCCAATTCGATTTGTTATTATAAGGGTGATAACAAAAGTGGACGACCGCACAGCGGAAGTCCGATTTGTTTTTCATGAGCATGATTACGGACCGAATTATATGACACTAAGTCTTCTTAAAAACTAATCATAAAAATATCAATTTCCGAGAAAAGAAGAATAGCCAAGTTATGAAAGAAAGGGAAAATTTGCATTACAATACCTACGAAAGAGATCCAAAAATCCTAAGGCGACTACGCCTTCTACCGGCGAATAGGCGCCAAAAACACAAAACAAAGCGCTTGCACGGACGCACGCACGTAACTAGAACTTTCAATATATTTGATTGATTTAAACTAGAACTTTCAAAGTAATAAGGCTATTAAACTATTCGATACCAAACTGTCCGAAAACAACTTAACAATTGAATTAGTGGAAAATCGGAGTTAAGGTGAAGATGGCTGTCTGACGCGCTTTGAGTGCTTCCTAAACTATACGTCGAGTGCTTGCAAAGAAAGCGTTACTAGCACCAATTCATCATCCTTGACTTTTGGTCGTTGATTACGTCCTCTTACGTCCATATTAAAACGAGAGGCTTCCTCTCTAGGCTGCCCTCAAAACAAAAACAAAGAGAGAAACCATCGAAAGTGCTCGCAAGGCCTGAGTAGAAACGAGAGCAGTGAATTAGCAGAAAATATCTCCCTTAAGATTCTTTTGAACAAACTCACCAAACAATTTCACCCAGGTGCTCTCGCAAATGCACAGGCTGAGGTGTAATTTCAGGCAAAAAATGTGTAAAAAAATCTCTAAGAAAATTTAAAAAGTATCTGAAGTTAAACGGTCGCTAAACGAGACTTCAGAAAAACTGACCGCTTTAGAAATCTATACCAGAAAAGAGAACTTAAGATTCATGGCCCAAGTTCCTGTTAAACCGTATTCCTTGTCTTCGCATTACTTGTTAAACGCTTTTGGCGCTATGCACGGTATTGTTCTATTTTAACTCTAAATGTTAGAAGGATTCTCTGAAAGACATAAAAAATTGCCATTTTTATTTTGTGCAAGAGATCTATTCCGACCCAAATGAAAAGATCCGAAGAAGTGAGAGGGGTGGTGACATTTAGTTTTCTCATGAATCAACTGATACTAAAGGCGTTTATATTCTCACTGACTCCTCCCGCTAGCTTATCATCATCAATAGAAAATTTCAGTAATATCGGGATGGCAGAATCATTTCTATTAATTTAGTTTTCAAATCAGCTAGTCTTTCGTTATACAACGTCTATATTCTGAACGAATCACAACAACAACAAATGTATTTGCATAACTTAAAGAAGTATTAACATCCGCTTTCAGAGCATAGCAACTATCTCTCGACATGCCATCTTTCAACATACTATTGTAACATGGCCTACATTAAAATGTAAGCACAAGTGGTTTGTTTACGGTCGACCTCGACTTTTAGTCATAAAAGATGGATTCATTTGACATCAAACTAAGGCTAGGAGCATCAAGAAAACATTCTGTGAGTGATAAATCGACTGCGGTAGCGGCCCAAATCTACTGGAACTCACTATTGAGAGCCGATGAAGTACACTAAAATCGTTTGAATTATCCCGTAAATCGGGAGTCCACAATCTTTTTCATTCATTTTAGGTCAGTAGTTATCATATACTTGTCATATGTTCTGCCAATAAGAGGAAAAATTGCTAGTTTCACAGATAAACAGTATTTCAGCC
>NW_028301547.1:12950000-12992500 GCF_042242905.1 Orbicella faveolata | reverse complement strand
ACTTGATGGCCTAGAGCGCTGTCATGATGGTTAAAAAAGTAACTTATTTCGGAGAACTTGGCTATCTGAACAGTTCAGGTCTTAGAAAAAGTATTATTTTAATGTGTTAGAATTACTAAATTCACGCTTTTGTAGCAAAACTCAGTGAAAGATGTTTCTGTTGGTTTCCGGCCGTCATGTTAGTGCCCATGGCGTTTTTATTTTGATCTATTTTGAATTGCGTGACATAACATATAAGAAGCATGCGTTCTAGCATTGCTAGTGTGGTGAACTCCGTTCTCGAGCTCAGATGCACGGTTTTTTTTATTTTTTGTAATGAGTAATATCACACTTTCGTTTTGGCTGGGGATAGCAGTTATATTTCAGGTAACGTCAGTTCTCCTTTTTTAGTGCAAAGAACGTTACTGTGACTGCGTATCTTCTGGGATCTTCCCTAGCTCGATTCAAGAAATGTCGTCTGCTGTTTTATAACTATTTGTGTGTTTGCCAGGGTTGAGATAGAGAATCGAAACATATTCAGTGCTTCTCCTTAGCAGTTTTTTTGTTTCGTCTTCTATGAAAGAGAGCCCAAATATCACATTCAGCCGAAACTTGCCCGTGTTAGTTACGTGTAAAACTAGTAAATTTGTGACAAAAGAAACTTCGTTGTTGTTGCCGCAGACTCCGTGCAACTTACTAAAATCTCCAATTAATTTCATCAGTCGATGAGACGACTCGCTCACCGATGTGGGATATAATTTCGGTCAAGTAAAGATCTCTACCTTGAATACTTCTCGTTGAAACCGTCCTCAGTTGCATTACTCGATAGCATTGTGTATTAGTTTGGTCTGGTTTTATTGTTTACACCAACTCGGCTGGCAACAGAATTAGAACGCACTATTCCTTGATTCGACGTGACTATTTGATAATTAGATTAATTATTGTTTATCGGTGAAATGAAAATTTACTTTTTGAATAAAACCAAATCGTTCCTCTTCTCCTTCTCAGCAGATATTTAACTTTTATATTCCATTTATCTCCAGCAATAAGTTAAAAAAAAATACACATCTTTCTTATATTTTCGTGGAAACAAAGGTATCTTGTTGCATGCATTAGCGAGGAAAACAAAAGTTACAAACGTTGGCGTGAAAAGTAATGCTACAAAAGGAACGAAACTCAAGATAAAATACCACAATGAATTTAAAACGTCTTGACAAACGGTAATTGTAAGTTATTTTTGGGCAAAATACAAACATGAAACATACACACGACTAAGAATACCTTTTATCAAGTCTTTGCCCGCTCATATTCTGCAAAGGGGAAAAGGCCTAGTTGACTACCAAGGGAGAGAACAGCAGGCGTGAGGACCTGTGTGACTACTGCATCAGAGCCTTAAATTACACTCTGCACTATCTGAGATTGTCTTACTAGTTTTTGAAGACCTTATACATGTAGATAGGGCAGATGGTGTGGGTTAATTTAGGGACTTAGATGTAAAAGGAATTTGAAAAACTGTTCATATAATGTGTGTTTTGTAATTAATCCTCACTTGTGAAATTTTGATATATTATAATGTGCCAATGTATTGATCGCAGAACCTTGTGAAAAGCTAGAACTTCAAACCAAAAAGTGACATTTGAACTGCAGTAACCACATCGATCGTTAGCAATAAACCAAACTTCTTTCAGGTTTTTTTTCGATCATTTATCAAACTTTAAAAGCTTTTAAACGTGAGGAAACTATAATTGGTGGGGACTTTAACTTAGTTCTTGACGTTGAAAAAGACAAAAGGGGTGGCCTTGCCAGAACACACAAAAACACCTTAATAGCGATTCGAGATTTCCCTGAAAATCATGGTTTGACTGATATTTGGAGACTTTTCAACCCAGAGGCCAGGAGATATACTTGGCGCCAAAACCAACCAGTCATGCATCGCCGACTCGATTTTTTCCTAGTAAGTGAATCACCTTTATGTGATGTGACCCATGCAGATATTTTTCCTGGTTTCAAAACGGATAATTCGATGATTACTCTGAATCTAGCTTTACACTCGAACCCCAGAGGCAAAGGTTTTTGGAAGTTGAACACGTCCCTTTTATCCGAAATGAGATATGTCCAAGAAATTAAAACAGCAATTGAAAGCACTGTGAACCAATACAAAGAAGACACCTCAGTGAACCCAGCTCTGCTTTGGAGGATGAATAAATTAAAGGTGCGAGAAAAATCGATATCTTATGCTGGATACAAAAACGTGACAAGGAAACGCGAAGAAATGTTGGAACGCGAAATCGCCTTGTTAGAAAAAACACTTAGACAATGCAAGCAATAGTAACCCCTCAATCATATTGTTGCAGAAAGAATTTTTACCTTAAAGAAAGAGCTAGAAAGCATTTTTGAGTATCGAACCAAAGGCGCTATCATTAGGTGAGTGAGTGTGTGAGTGAGAACTTTAATAAAGTTCTCAGGTCAAAGTCGCAATGGTACAACGACGGTGAAAAGAACTCCGGATACTTTCTAAATCTCGAAAAAAGGCACTGTAAACAAGGAACAGTTAGTCAATTAAAAATTAATGACACTGAGTTTGTCACCACAGACAGAGATATCTTATCTGAATGTACGGCTTTTTATAAAAATCTTTATACGTCAAAAAACCACGACAGCCTCCAGTCAAAATTCCTCTCTTAAGTAAACTCCACTTCTTTGACCAATGAAGAACAAACTTCATGTGAAGGCCCCTTAACTCAAAAGGAATGTTTCGAAGCCCTGAAGAAGATGGAGTCTGACAAAACGCCAGGCACGGATGAACTCCCTGCCGAATTCTACAAAGTGTTTTGGAAACACATTTCTTTTTTTTAATCTCGGCCCTCAACTATACTTTTGACTCTGGCTGCCTCTCAGTAACGCAAAGACGAGGGGTTATAAAACTAATTCCAAAAAAAGATGCGGAACTATACTTCATCAAAAATTGGAGGCCTATTACCTTTTTGAACACTGATTACAAAATCGCAGCAAAATCTATTGCAAACCGAATTAAACTAGTACTTTCAAACCTTATCGATCATGATCAAACAGGATTTTGGAACGGCAGATTTATAGGCGAAAATATCAGACTCATTGACTCTATTATCCAGTATGCCACAGGAAAGAATATCCCGGGCCTGTTACTTTTTATTGATTTTGAAAAGGCATTTGATTCTCTCGAATGGTCCTTCATACATGACACATTAATATCCTGCGGTTTTGGTGCTTCGCTAATTAACTGGGTGAAAACCCTGTATAGTCATACTCAAAGCTGTATTCTGAATAATGGATGGGAAAGTAATTTTTTTGAGATTCAAAGAGGTGTTAGGCAAGGCTGCCCGTTCTCACCTTATTTATTTATCCTATCGGCAGAGGTGCTAGCCGCGGCAGTTAGGAAAAATACTAATATAAAGGGAATATCTGTAAATAGTGTGGAAATTAAGTTACGTCAGTATGGCGATGACACAACACTTATATTAGACGGGTCACGTAAATCTCTCCTTTCATCCCTTACAATGCTTGATGATTTCAGCAAAGTCTCTGCCCTCAGAATCAATGATAAGAAAACGGAAGCTCTATGGATTGGCGTAAGTATCGGAAATGATAAAATTCTGTTATCAGGAAAAGAACTTAAATGGCCAAAAGACAAAGTAAAATCCCTAGGTCTATGGATTTCAACAGATCCCGAACTATCTGCCTCTTTAAACTGCAATGAGAAACTTGAAAAAGTTAAAGAAATCCTAAGATGCTGGAAATACCTTCGACTCACATTCTTAGGGAAAATCACTGTTATCAAATCACTAGTGGTCTCCCAATTAGTTTATCTACTCTCGCCTCTTCGCTCAAACTACAGGGTTTTAAAAGAAATAAATGATTTACTCTACACTTTTCTATGGAATGGTAAAGGCGACAAGATAAAACGGAAGGATATGATCAATGAGTTCGGTGTTGGTGGCCTGAAAATGATTGATATTAGTTCCTTCAATAAATCCCTTAAAACCACATGGATTAAAAAATATTTAGATAACAACAATAAGGGAAAATGGAAAATCTTTTTTGATATAAGCCTCAAAAAATATGGCTGTCAAAACTTTCTTCCTACAACCTCAACGCTAGAGACATCTTATCGACAATAACAACTTCGGATGCCTTTTTAAAAGAACTGTTAGGAATCTGGGCAGAAGTTAACTTTGAACCTGAAATAACATCGAAAGATCACTTTCTGGATCAACAACTTTGGCATAACTCCCTAATAAAGATAGCCAACAAGACAGTTTTTTTTAAAAATTGGTTCACTAAGGGAATAACTCGGGTGAAACATCTTTTAGGACCAGACAACAACTTTTTCTCGTTAAGTGATTTCCGCTGTAAGTATGAAATAGACTCTCGCCCTCTCAGCTTCTACGGATTAATATCGGCTGTAAAGTCTCTTCGGACAGATTCTAATTTTCAAGATTTATAGAACACCGACCACGAATATGAGCCACTTACAACAAGAATTTTACAAGTCAAAAAAGCAATTACATTAATATATAAAAAACTGATTAGTAAAAAGAATTTAACCCCAGAGTCAAGTCAAAAGAAGTGGCTAGAGGATTGTGGCCTACCAATAAATGAGAACATAAATTGAACTGCTGCATATCTTTTAAGAGCGCTAAGCTGGTAGAGCACTAAGCTGATAGAGTTTCAGTTTAAATTCTTACATAGACGTGTACCAACCAATAACTTCTTATTTAGAATAGGTATACAGGGCGATGGAAAGTGCAGTTTTTGTCACACCACCTCTGGGTCAATAATTCATCTTTTTTGGTCATGCCGCCAAACATCTCACTTTTGGAATAAACTTACTGAACGGCTGAAAAACTTAAATTTACTCCCTAAAGATTAGGCTTTGACAAATATTACTGCTTTGGGTCTGAGGCCAGACATCTCTCACTTTGCGCTTCTTATCAATTAATGCTTTCTCTTAGCACGATATTACATATGGCTTCCTAAAACAAACGATGTTCATCAAATCTTACGCATTTCATATGCACACTAAAATCACAATATGAAATAGAAACAAAAAGTGGAGACACAAAGAAATGGTAACCTCTTACAGGATATATGAGGATTTAATTATTTAACAAGAAATAAAATACAAACAGCGGCAACAAACATAACACATGAACTACGCATGGTTTGGAACAACTATCTAAAATTTTCTTGACGTTTCGCATGCTACAGCATGCATCTTCAGAAGTGGCGGTTACAAAAAAAACGAAAGATTTAAAACTTAAAAATACAAAGCGAAGTACTGGTAACTAACTAAACAATAACGAAAACAAAAGGTGATAGCTAATAAAGTGACAGCTTTTCACTGTTAGCATTGTCATTAAGTGTTGGTTTTAAGTCTCGTATAAACAATGTTTCTTTTATTTTACAATGTAAATCACATTGTCCACTAGCTAAGACCTCGAAATGGTCCCATTTGATGTTATGGCCGGTGGAGATTGCGTGATCAGCAACAGCGGAAGCGTGACCCACTTGCGTAAGGGTTTTAAAATGCTCGACCTTTCTGTCATGCAGTCGTCGCTTTGTTTTGCCGATATAGAAAGCGTCACAATCCCAGCAGCTGGCTTTGTATACGACTTTAGATTTTTGCGAGCGATTTAAACGATCTTTGTAAGGAGAAAAGGACTTAACTCGGCAAGTGTTCTGAAAAATCAACCTAAGATTGACGAAACCAAAACATTTATTAACACAAGATTTAAGATGGCGTTTAAAAACTTCGCTTCGGGAACCTAAATAAGGAAGCACAAGGATTACATCTCTCTTGGGAACCGTGGTAACAGTTTCGGAAGGTCTGTTCCTATGCTTGTTTAAGACATCATTCATATTGAAGGAAATTATGCCTTTCGGGTAACCATTTAGAAGTAGAGTTTTCTTTAGATCAGAGAGAGCAGCCTGTAATGAAGAAAATGTTGAACAGATGCGAAAACAGCGATAAGTGAGAGTGCGGATCAGATTGATTTTGTACCTTCTTAGTGTGAAAGAATCCCACTTGGTGTAAAGACATGTGAAGGTCTTTTTTTGGTGTACTGTTGTAGAAAATGAATTTATTTGCCGCCAAATAAAAGTGTTTATGACTCCTACCCACTTTTATTAATTATTAAATGTAACTATCACAGTTTAACAACTAAGGTAAGCTAGGGAGGAATGGCAGTGAGCAGGGTTCAACCGGAGGGGGATGGAGTGTAATTTGTGCAACGTAACAAAAGGATTAAGTAATAGTCACGAGACTATCTGATGACCTAACTGACAATAGATTGATTATTTGGCAATAGTCACGAGTTGAGACGGAAAAGTACATAGCCTCGTTTCCATTGAGACCTATAGGATGATGCGTGTTCCTTGAGTTCGTCCTCTTTGTCTCCAGACCTAACACTCTGCGAGTTCAACTTTTCCAGCAACGTCTGCATTTGACACGCCTGTTCCTGAAATATTTCTGATCTTCTCTCTTTGCTGAATCAGAGTTGAGTATATTCTCTTGTTTTAGTAGCTATCATGTCTAAACCCAAAGTTCTTATCCTGGGCCACTCCTTCGTCCGTCGTTTCGCGGCATTCATCGCCCAGGGCGTGGATAAGAGGGATAAAAATACTCTAGACTTAGCGGAGTCAGCTCAGTTAGCATTTCAAGGAGTTGGGGGTCGAACAGTTTACGTGGTTCTGGAGGCGATACCATTCGCCGAATTTTGGCGCCACAAGGGGCTTCGAAAGCCAAACATTTCAGTCCTCTCGAAGGATGGTGTTCACCTAAATAATCGGGGGCAATACGCTCCATATCGGAGTTACCGGGGTGCCATTTTATACGCACTTAAACAACACGCTGCCATCAACGGTGCGGCGGGCCAAACAGGCACGCCACCAGCTTAAATTAGGTCCATTTCACACAACCCTGTTTTTTTTGTAAGTACGTGTGTACATATTTATCTTTTTGAGACCATATGTTCTCAGCTTTTGCGGCCATTTAACATGTTCCTAGCGGCAGCTCCCATTTTGGGGCTTGCCAAACATGTGGCCGTTGTTATTGTATTGCGAAATTCACCTTGGGTGCTTCAGTGCACTTCTACAGATATTTACTTTTGGGGCGTACGGACCTGCTGGGTTTTAGTTGTACAATGCTCAGATTGCCTTACCTGTGATTACACAGTCTTCTAATACCGACATTCATTTACTTTCCATTATTCTATACACCTTTTTCTTCTAGCCGTTTTTATTTTTTTTTTCTACCAGACAATATGATGACCCGTGCAAAAGCCCGTGTTGCTCCCGCTGTGCCTTCAGTTCCTGGGGTACGCCCCCGCAAACGTGCTGCCAAATCGGCAAAACAAGCGAAAGGTGCGCCTACATCAAAACGTGCAAAGACGGGTTCGCCAGCCGAGGTTTCAAGGGTTGGGAGCGATCACCCAAGCCAACTGGTGCGTCCTCCCATCACCAGTGATCGTGAAGGCACCAGTACAGCCAATACCCAGTTGGATATCGCTGCCATTGTCTCCGGCGCCGTTGTTGAAGGCCTCAAAGTTGCAGGAATTATCAAAGACACGCAAGGAAACGAAAAGGAGGACGCTAATCCAGCTGTTTCTGTACAGGAGTCAGTCGCAGCTGTGATTCAGGACATTACTGGTGAGAACAATCCACCACTAATAGATAGCAATAATTCTATTGGTTCTAATTCTTTAGTAACGCAACACATGGCCGAGGCTAATGACCGCCCTCAAATACTTCACACCCAAATTGGTGTCCCTCTTGCCTCTAGAATTTCGGAAAAGATTCAATCTAAAATTTGGGCGAATGAATACATTGATTTAGGGACGCTCTTACACAGAATATCTCCGAGTGATTATAAGTATAATTTCGTTGTTCAAACTACGCAGTCAAACGCTCGGCCGGTCATTAGTCTCGAGCCCGCTCAAAAAGCAAAACGGATTATAGCAATTGATCAATGGATCACCGCCTTTCAAACTTTTGTAGCTATTTACACTGTGCGATTCCCAAAGGACGCACCAGCATTAATGAAATACAGTGAGACAGTGCGGGACCTGGCGGCCAAAAACGCTCATTGGCGTTACTATGATGAAAATTTCCGTTTTTTGAGGCAAAAAACACTTTTCCCCTGGGACCAGATTCATTGGGAACTGTGGTTGCAGGCGCACCACATGCAAAAAGCGGCTCCGGTTGCTTCGTCGGACGCACGCAACAAAAATTTAAAATCGCCCTTTCCGTCCGGCTACTGCTGGAAATTTCACAGGGGGGAAAAATGTTCCGGCTGCAATTTCAGCCACGAATGTTTTAAATGTGGATCTCAGCATCCCGCCAACAAATGTGCCTTTCCAAAGCGAATATCACATCCAGCATCAACAACCATGCCACGAACAGCCACATCAACAGCTGTCCCTGGCAAACCAGCCACGCAGTCCCGCCCTGTCTCGTCCAATGTCAACACCAATCAAAGTCGATAAACTGCAGGCGTACCTCCATGGATACCCTTTTAGAACGAGACAATACTTAATTGACGGCTTCTGTTTTGGTTTTTCTATTGATTATGTTGGACCTCGGATTAATTTTTCATCTAAAAATCTTGTCTCTGCGATTGCTAATCCAAGTGCCGTTGACGAAAAATTAGCCAATGAGATTAAACTAGGTAGAATAGTAGGTCCCTTTGAAAGGCAGCCTTTTCCAGTTTTTCATATCTCGCCTCTTGGCCTAATTCCTAAAAAAAGTACCTGGGGAGTTTCGCTTAATTCATCATCTATCTTTCCCAGAGGGGCGTTCCATCAATTCACATATTCCAAAAATTGCATCCAGTGTTCATTATGCTAATATTGACGATGCGATTAGATTAGTAAGGCGCACAGGCAGGGGCTGTGCGCTTGCTAAAACTGATATAAAAAACGCATTTCGTCTTATTCCGGTCAGTCCCTCGGATTACAACCTGCTGGGTATTTGTTGGCGGGATAAATTTTATGTTGACAGGAATCTTGCCATGGGGCTCTCGAGTTCTTGTAAAATTTTCGAGTTTTTTAGCTCCGCTCTAGAATGGATAGCCCGTAATAACTTGCAGATACCAGGCATTTTGCATCTTTTAGATGACTTTCTTATCGTTAGCAATTCCATTTCATCCTGTGATAATGAGTTAAAAGCTTTCCTTCGGACATGTGATGAACTTGGTATGCCAATGGGGCCTGAGAAAACAGTGGGGCCTAGCTGTGTTTTGTCCTTCGCGGGCATTGAACTAGACACAACAATAATGGAAGCTCGACTTCCTAGTGACAAGCTTACTAAATGCCGTACTCTTATTCAAGATTTTATAACTAGGAAAAAAGTGACTTTGAAGGAATTACAATCTTTAATCGGTCTTCTTAATTTTACTTGTTCTGTTATCGTACCCGGCCGAACATTTTTGCGCCGTCTAATTAATTTAACGGTGGGGATTAAACGCCCCCGTTATTTTATACGTCTAAATCGTGAAACCATATCTGATCTTCAATTATGGCTTACTTTTCTAGAAGCCTACAATGGCAGATCCTTCTTTTTAGATTATGTTTGGCTTTCATCTACAAAACTGCATCTTTACACCGATGCAGCAGGCTCGTTAGGTTACGGTGCAGTTTTTGGCTCGCACTGGTTTTACGGTAAATGGCCCGATAGCTGGATAGGTACAAATATAATAATTCTAGAAATGTTTCCTATCGTTGTAAGCATTTCCATATGGGCATCAAAACTAGAAAATAAGTGTATTTTGTTTCACACCGATAATCAAGGCTTAGTAGAAGTAATTAATAAGAAAACAACCAAAGATAAAAAGCTATTAGCTCTCTTGGGGGCGCTTGTTTTGCAATGTTTAAAGCATAATATTCTATTTCGGGCTATTCACGTGCCTGGGGTGCTCAATGTCAAAGCTATCGCGCTTACAGGTCACGAAATTCAAGTCCCTTGGCCAGGGCATGGATCGCGAACCGACGCTTGTTCCAGTGCCTCTTCTTCCGGAGAGTTGGCCTCTATAACTACAACGCTTTTAGCTGCTAGCTTAAATAAGGGTTCTACTGAAGTATACAAACGATCATGAAAACTATTTACAGATTGGGCACAATCTTTTTTAGGTGTCACAACATTAGTTTTACCTTTAACACCAGCTGTTGTAGCACTATATGTGTCACACCTTTATTCACTTAATTACGCTTGCTCAACTGTCACCAGTTATTTATCAGCTCTTGGCTATGCTCACAAGCTAGCAGGAGTCAATGATCCAACAGAAACTGCAATCATTAGACAACTTCTCAAGGGTTATCGCAAGTTAGCTCCGTCGCACGATGTGCGTCTTCCAATTACATTACCGATATTAACGCGACTCAATGCCTCTTTTGAGCACACAACGGAGTCAGCGTATCAATTGCATATGTTATCAGCCATGTGCTCTTTAGCCTTTTTTGCAATTTTGCGTATTGGCGAGATCACAGTTAACAGTAGCAATCACAGTAATCTTATTATGCTTCCGCAGCTGGAGCAGTTACTCAACCGCCTAGGGCAGGTCACGGCCCTGCAGCTCACAATTTCTAAGTACAAACATAATGATACCGGGCCCCCCTTTGTTATTTATATCTATAAAGAAGACTTATGTTGTCCAGTGAGAACTATATTAGATTTCATATCTACTAGAGGAACCGCCCGCGGTCCTTTGTTTTGTTGGCCAGACGGGGCGCCCATTAAAAGAAACTTTTTTGTGGAGCAACTCAATACGGCACTTCGTTTTTGTAAGCTCGATCCTGCTTTGTACAAATCGCACAGTTTTCGAATAGGAGCAGCCACTTGGGCTGCGGCCAAAGGTTTTACCGACACACAGATCCGCCAGTTAGGAAGGTGGAAATCTAACGCCTTTCTCCAGTATATTCGTACACCTAGCCTATCGACCAAGGTAGTCTCTTTACAAGTTTAGTCCACACGCAGGTGATGTGGTTATTTGCTGTTTATATACAATCACGTCAATCATTATTTGGTCACCAGTCCTCGGGTGGGGCGGGCCTCCCTTCTGGAGGTTTCTGGCCGTTTTTCTCGTGCCTTCACCTTTGCTAGAGCTTTACGAACGAAATAATCGTTCCTAATTAGTTTTATTTGACTATGTATAATTTAATCAATAAAGCGGCCACCTCGTGTGGCCAAAATTTATCCCAACACTGGATCTGGATTACATTTTTGGGGGGCGCTCTTTGCAAACAAAGCTCGGCTGTTGACCAAATAATTGACTATAGTTTTTTCATTAAGTTGTATTTAATTACATCTGGGAAAGGAGACATAAAGGCACTTTGATGGCGTTTGATGAGGACATCTAAGAATGGGATCTCTTGGTTTTCTTCGAGTTCTATAGTAAATTTGATATTGGGATGCCTGTTGTTGAGGTAATGTAGAAAACTTGTAGCTTTGTCCTTCTTGTCAAACAAGGAGAAAGTGTCATCTACATATCGAAACCAAATGGATGGACAGGCCACGGTATCACTCACCCGCTGCTCCTCGAAATGGCATATAAAAATGTTAGCTAAAACGACCCAATGGTGACCCCATAGCAACACCATCAACCTGATCATAATATTGTCCGTCAAATATGAAGTGGCTTTTCTTCGTCGCAAACTCAAGCAAAGTTTTAAGGGCTGGTCTTGGTAATGTCGGAGGCTCAGGGAGAGAGTACAACTTATTGAGACAAATTTGAATTGTTTCATCAGGCGGTACCTTGTTGTTCCAAGCCATGCGTATTTCATGTGTTATGTTTGTTGCCGCTGTTTGCATTTTAGTTATTGTTAAATTGAAATGGCCAAAGAACAAGAGTGTTTATGATTTAATTATTATTTTACATTATCATATGGCAGTGTCTCACAAGGACTGGGAACTACCGAACTCACGAATTTGATTGGCTGAAATCGATATTGACCACGGTCTAGATTTTCCCGTTTATGGAAGTGCCAAAAAGCCTGATGACAAAAAAAAGTAAAGAGGACGAACAAATTTCGGCAGGTTTATGTTAAGCTCATCGCCGTTCTGAAGCAAAATGTCAGCAAACCAGTTACATTAAACGAATTAAACTTTTCTTCTTTGTCATATAATAAACATCTTATTAACCGAGTTAAGTCGGTCTGTATGGGAGAATCTTGACCTCGATGGTGTGTACAGACCTCACTGCGTTCGGTCTGTACTCACGACCTCGGTCAAGATTCTCCCATACAGACCTCCTGCTCGGTTAATAAGAGCTATTAAATTTTCTATACCTATCGGTATCTATCTCCTACCCATTCGTCTATTTCTAATCTCCTGTCAGATGCATAACTCATTTTACCTTTAATGTACCACATGCCTTTGGTCTGTTTTTTATGTTTCTATAGTGCAACCTCAAGCTGTAATGATAACTATCTATTTTTCTTTTTTTTCCTTTGCCCCTTGTCGTCACTGTTAGAAGTGTAAGTCGTGTAACTGTATTTGTTAGTAGTGTAAGTCGTTTAGATATTGTAATTTAAATAGTATAAATAATTAGAGCAATATAATGTAAATAGAGCTAGTGTTGTAAGTAAGCATTGTTTTCCCTTTGTTATTGCAAATAAAAAAAATAAACAAAAAATAAACAAACCAATTACCGTGAAGCTTCCAGCCATTAAAGTACTGTAAAATGGAAATCCACTAGGCTTGATTTGTCGTCTTTGTCGGTAAGTGAGATACTGCTAGCTTTTGTTTTAGAATGAGAACTTCTGCCATCATGCTGTCCCACATGCTATTTTGTAGCGGAGCCCCATACCTTAAGAAATTTGGTAACCCATCGATCTGAAAAATGTTGGTTGTCACGTGACTGTCCGTGCGTACGTCCGTACGCCAATACCTTAAAAACTACATAGCTACATCTTTGATTTTGGGCATCCACGCTATCGCTAATTGACAGCTTCACAACAAGCTATCCGCTGACCAGTATCGCGTGACCATATCGCGGGCTCAGTTTTAGAGCTCATCGAGGTTGCGTGTGCGTGTGCTGACCAGTTATTGGTTTTCCAATTGGATCGCGGGCTCAAGTCAGGTTATTTCTCTGGGGGAGAAGGAGGGAGTACTCGCAAAGACAAAATTTCGGCGCAAATTAACCCCTGGCGGGTTGTTGACTTTTCTACTGACATATTCCTGGCACAATCGTCTCTTGAAAAGTCCCTGATATATTAGCTTATATCGCGTACGTAATTTCTACAATCTTGGTTAGACTTATTGGGTTTAGTTTGTTAAAATTTAATTGAAAAAAATAGGGAAACCACGCGGCTTTTAGGCTTGGCTAAAACTATACATTTCGACTATTTTGCATATTATATCGTCAGGGAAAGCAATCGCACCAGTCACTCTAGGCGCGTTCCATTCGAAAAAAATTCTGGAAATTTTGGTTCAAAATCGAATGGAACAGAAAGTTTCCGGAAACTCGTTTCGAACATTTTGATCAACCTCTCGAGGTTGTCCTTTTTTTTCGGAAATTTCCTGTTCCATTTGGCATTTCCGCCTGGTATGAATCAGGTCTAGTTCCTCTAGTCGTGAATATTGCCTCGACCAAAGCTACAAGATGGCGGCTAGTCGACACTACACTGGGTGCAAAACGATCTGACACAGTTCGAGCCTTTTATTGATTGCCTATCTTCCACAAAAACGCTAGGATCTGCTTTTCTGGAAAATTGTGGACTGGTCGTTCCGAATTTCCAGTGGGTATTTGCCCGGTTTGCATAATCCCCCGCGAGAAAAGTTCGCAAGTTTCTTATCACACGAAAGCGTGTTAAGTTCTTTGCATGAAGCAGCTTACTGCCCTTCATTATTATCCTTGAGTATTTTGTCCAGTAAATCTTGGCCGGAAATGTGCCCAAGCGGAAATGTGCCACAAAGTATCAAAACATGTTTGACGACGCCCTCCGTCTTAACGGGTATCCTGAAAGCACTTTAGACAAAACTAGGCACTCCCAGAACCATCAGAAAGACCCTCGACCTCTCAGCACAGAATGGTCGTACCTGAAGATCCAATATATCTCCGAACGTCTCAACTACAGGATCACCAACATTTTCCGAAAAGAGGGCATACCAGTACGGGTCGCAACCAATACTACATCGGGAGCACTACACGCTTTATCCACGATCGTGTAAGAGAACACCTGAACAATGACAACTCCTCCGTGAAGAAACACATTTCAAAGTGCCAAAACAAAGTCCACAAAGGCATCGAAATCAAGACCATTGTACTAGAAAACGACCCCGCAAATCTACGACTGTTCGAAGAGTTTTACATACGAAACTACAAACCCGCCCTCAACTCCCGAGAAGAATGCAGCGAATTCAAGGATCTTTTATTCTAATAATTATTTTAACATATCTAGAGACTCTTTGTACTTTGACACTCGCTCATTAGATCATATCATTCGTTTTATTCATATTTGTATCTTATTATTTATCTCATGCATTTTACCCCCCATATTCTTTCGCTTTTCACACGTTTTAACTTTACATCTTTATATAAGCCTTACGCGGAATATTTTTTCTTATCCCTGATGAAGCCGTAGATCGGCGAAAGCTTAGATTTTTTAGAACAATTTTAACGTCATTTTACAGTACTGTAAGGCCTCAATTGAACTTTTACCACTTTCTCTCATTTAACTTGAGTATTTTTGAGCCAAAATTCCTCTTGGGGGTTGGAAGGGCTATGTGATCGGTGAGTGAGGGAGTTATGCATGTGCGCGTGTCACACCAATCACAGTGTGGGTTGTATCAAAGAACAAATCAATTTGCCTGTTAGAAAATAAGATGGTATTTACACTAATTATAATCTGGAGACGTGTCAGATTACTGTAGTTTGTTCAGTCAAACATTTTCTGGCTTACTATTTAGCTGTCTTACCATGACCGATGTAACATCGCATGTACATCATAAATTCCCAGTTTCTTTATTGCTGTACATCGCAACCAAAAAAAATTGATAAATTAACCAAATCATTACTGTAAACAGCTCCATGAATGCTCCTATCTCCGATACTTCACAAAAAAATAACTCTTGCACGCCTTGCGTGCCTATGTTTGTACAATGCGGAGATAATTGTAAATAAAATCTGTTTCTAGAAAGAAAAGTGGGGGTCACCGAACGTCCAAGATCGTTAAATCCAGGCATAGCTATAGCAATGGCCATCCGGCCCTATCATTGTTCATTTTATTACTTAGCGCGCGCTCTTATGCATGACGTGGCGTGTGAATTTGCGTGCGCAGTAAGGATGCGCATAAACAATTAGCGCGAACGTCCTTAAACAGAATATAAGTGTTAAAACTTTAAAATATCGAAGAATGATGGAACTTGTTGGAATAAAAAAAACGGCGTTTTAGCAAGCGTCCGACATTTAATTCATTCACAGGCTAGTTTCCAGGTCACCTTGAAAACGTTAATCGCCCCGTAAAAAATGAGAAAAACCGAATTGATCCAAATAAAAATGATATTTGCATGTACATTGGAGATAATGGTTGACTTTCAATGAGTAAACTAAGGCCAATCGGTGGAGGTCCGTATTTAAATATGACAATTTATACTGAAATCTGCAGGCGTGAATTTATTGCCCGAAAGAGAACCGCTCGCCAGTTGTTTTTTGTATTTACACACCATTTTTGTACTAAATGAGTTTTAAATTGAAAGATTAAAATCTCTGTCATTATCTCAATCCAAATCTTCAACACTGCTTACTGACCTCTGATTAGTAGTTTGTAGTACTGGGTAATTAGAGTTTTTTTTGTTCCCATCTGAAGAGATCTAACGCCCCGAATAATATATTACTCGTTTTCTGGCAATGGTGGATATTCAACAATAATTTATCTTCAATATAAAACTTGAAGGTAAAAAGCTGTTAAAATTGAGTCTTAACGTTTTCGATCTGTTTGATCATAATCAGTTTGATCATCCCTCATCATAGATCCGTTTGATCATCACTCTGATGACGATCAAACAGATCGAAAACGGTAAGACTCAATTTTAAAAGCTTTTTACCTTAAAGTTTTATATTTTACTTTTATCGGCGAAATGTATAAATTTAATTTATCTTCAATTATCTTATTTTTGTAAACCCGGCTACAGTGAAATGAACGCATGATTTAATTGCCAAAGATCCAAACAACCAGCTGAATATTATCTACACATCGTTTTTGTAATGATTTAATCTCTGAAATTTCAAATCAAATTTTCGACAAAAGCTAACGTGCTAAGGTCGGGTCGCATTTTATAGTAGTTTGTAGTAGTCTGAGGTTGTACCGCCTGCAGAGATCTAACAGCCCAACAATTCAATACTCGTTTCCTGGCAATGGTCGATTTTCAACAGTAATTTAGCTTCATTTGTTTAATTTTTCAAAACCCTTCATTGCCATGTTCATTCAAAAACCTGCAGTGAAATGAAGTTTAAGGGTGTTTTCCTTTTTATAGTGGCCGTTAGTACCATTTTAATCGTCGGCTTTCTTGTTCATGTGAACAACACGCACGTCATCGGGACCTTCACTGAAAGGGTTGACGATGTCTTCTCAGCTGTATTTCGCGAGTATTCAATACACAGAACCACAGAGTCGACCACTCGAAAACCATTTGTTTATCTCACGGAAACTGAACAATGCCTTCCTCCATACTTGGCTTCATCTTCTCACATTGGTGATCCCCAGACCTGCAACTGTGATGTGATAGTACTAAGTTACCGAGCAAAGTGCCAAGAAAACAATCAATCACATGTGAGTTATTTGTTTGATCCCAATACCCTGTTTGCATCTGGACGAAATGTACTTTTCTTTGCCGCAATGGATAGAAGACCGGGCTATCATTACTACATATTTTTAAAGGACGACACGACTCTCGAATACAATAAATTTGCCCCTGCGGAGATGAAAAAGCTGTCACCTTTCCGCGCTGTGGAGACATGGCTGTTAGATTACGAACCGGTGGTGGGTGTGTTGGATTATGATCATCATAGAGCAGACTATATTCTTAAATTCAGGAAACAGTCGTGTGGTGTAAACGAAACGGCATCGGTAGTCCTTCCCACAGTATTCTACGATGCACTGTTTAACGCTTACCATCACAGAGCTATTGAACATATCCTTCCCTATCCGACACAGTATGAACGAGGATGTGTTTTTTGTAGTAATAGGCAAGCTATGATAGCCGTTGAGGTCAAATTTGGTGGCCAAGCACTCCTTTTTGCTCCAGTCACTGGTGCAAATCCCCTACATCGTAGGGATGATAATCGTCGACTAAAGATGGCGGCCAGAGAGCGGGAATTTGTCGAGTACATCAGGCAAGAGGCCCCTGTAAAGCTAAGAAGTCATGCGATATTTGAACAGTTGAAACTAACAAAAGTGACGAAATACCTTAGTGAACGATCCAGGTCGTATTGTGCCAATGTTACTCGCCATCAACCCATTATTCCATACAAGCATTTGCTTAGTGATTCTTGACCCTTTCTGGCATTGGGACATTCAAAACATTGGGAAATTCAAAATATAAGTTGTGTCTGTGTTTCGTCTTCACAAAATTTAGCCTGCGAACAGGCTGTCGGCGAGGAAGAAGTATGTTGGAGAATATTTTTCTGAAGAATTTTGAAGAGATTGGATCATTCTCCAGATAAAGCAATGCCTGTGGGCCGGCCAACATTGCAAAGAATGCATGCAACGGCTTCAAAACGGAGGCTGTGGCAAGATCTGTGTAGGATTTATTAAAAATATATAATAACTATGGGTAGTAGTAACCTGTTTTTGATTGCCCCTATTGGAGAAAAGGTTATTAATTTAGACTAACACCATATACTACAGTAACTACTAACACAAGTAACTTCTGAAGTCTTCCATACTAAGATTTTATTACTCCTGTTTGCAGGATGTAATCGCATGTGGATTTTAGTACAACATTATCGATACATGTTCCTATTGTTTTGTTTGGTGATGAGGTTAGCTGACCTAAAAGCAGTTGGCAGACCCCACTGATTTTAACTCGGTTATTTAGAATTCCCAGTTATTTTGAACTGAAATTCATTTCCCTTAGATTTGCCCTTTAGTCACCTATTAGTACTGGCTATTTTGAACTCCCGCTATTTTAAACTACATGTGTATTTTGATTCCCTTGAGAGTTCGAAATAGCAGGGTTGAACCGTAATATGTATTACAAATTTGATCTCTCTCGGAACCATTAAGAATGCTTTATTTGAACATGGCAATTAAACTAGCAAGGGCTTCATGAAGGGCTGCGCCCGAGCAAATTGACTGACTGTGATGATAATTTTGCCTACCTGGTTAACCATCCAGATGTAGGAGAAAGGTTTTTTTATAACAAAGTTCAGGTCAAAAGGTTTGTCTGCTGTGAAAATCAGTTGCCCTCCTGCTTGAAACATTAATGAAGCCCCTGCTATTTGTCTTTTTGTTCTCGTTGGTTTTAACCTGTAAATCTATGTTTACTTTTCGCATGGATATAGAGTGGAAAGCGAATTAGAACTGGCGAGGATGGAAAAGATGATTTTAAAGTGAGTTTGCAAGTAGATGCATTATTTAAGACTGTCCGGATGCTATATTATTCAAATTATTTTCTTGTGTTTTGGCACAACCCTACAAAAAGAGATCCAGGTGCTTAGTTTAATCACAGATGCTTTCCTCAAACACTTTTTTTAACATGTGGTGCAAAATGTAATTATTTATGTTTGGTTGAAATTGAGTCAACTACAGGAGAATAATGTCGTAGAATTAGCCAATCAAAGTGCGGTTATATTGGCTACAAATGCAAGCCATATAAATAATGTATAAATTATAATAATCATTGAGCAAGGTTTCATTGAAATTATGACAGTCAAACATCTCCTTACGGTCACTTCCATAATATTTCAACACCTCAGTCTACATCTGTATACCATGGTCAATTCACCTGCAGTAGTTCCAGTGAAACCAGAATTCGTGTAATCTCTTCCTCTATGATACAGTCACCTCTATAATAAGGACACTCAGAACTTCCCCTTTGGTGTCCGTATTAAAGAGGTTCAACTGTATAGAAACATGCCCTTTGAAGTATACTTTTTTGTTTATTTCATTGTTAAATTGTTTTGAGTTTATTACAAGATTCAGAATGAAAATTAAAATAATATCATTTTATTCTGCAAAGGAATAAATTTGTCTGAGCAAGTCTAGATACACATTTATGACATTACATATATCTTATTAACTAAGTGCGAGGGCTGTACTGGGAGAATATCGGCCTGAGGTCTTTACAGTACAGACCGAGTGCAGCAAGTTCCATACAAAAAAGACTAAGGTCCGATATTCTCCCAGTGTGGTGCGGAGCATGCTTGGTTAATAAGAGATTTATTACACAACGAAACTACCCAAAAGTCAGTAAACTCGGGACAGTGCCTAATCCGATTCTTAGAGAATATTGGACCAGCAGTGGAGCAATCTGATTGGTTGATTTTAGTTACTGGCCCTCTGAACTTATTACTACGCCTTTCAATAACATGTGGACTCTAAAATTCAAAGCTCAACCGACAAATACGTTTTCACTACCATCAATCAAATGTTCGGCGGCTCCTCCCAGCTTCCGACTATGTTGTCTGAACTGTGCTAAACGACTTGATTTGATTACCACACGCTCGGCAGTAGTTGGAAGCTGGGAGGAGCTGCCAAACATTTAATTGATGGTAGGGAAAAAAGCAGTTGTCGGTTGAGCTTTGAATTTTAGAGTCCGCATGTTATTGAAAGGCGTAGTAATCTATATGTAGTCGCTAATAATGAAATTCCCACTTTGTGTGTATCAAGAGGAGCTGCACATAGAAAGATAATTTTTAGCCTATTGTTTTATGGTTTGTTTTCTTTCATTTCCAAGATTCCAAAGGGACATGTTTGGTTGCTAGGTGACAATCCAAATTATTCAAAAGACTCCAAAGACTCTGATCCAGTTCCTTATGGACTCATTACAGGAAGAGCTTGCTTTAAGGTTAGGTTAGCTTTGTGACTGTAATAGTGCAGACTGTGTCTTTCATTTTGACTGATTTCAGCTAAAAGTTTTTGGCTTCAATATTTCCTAAAATAATTACCGGTATGGTCATTGGTGGATCCATATGCATCTCTTACACCGACAACTGTATTATAATGTATTTACATATAACATTATACGTACAGGTAGTAGTTTGAATGACTGTCAAAATAAAATAGTAAGGCCTCAACGTTTGTGGCCTTATGCAAAGCTCAAGACTGGCCATGCCTGGTGGTGATGAGATGTTGTTTGAATGTATTATTGTTACATCCTTGGATCAAGGGCCAGTGAATCAATTGCATGTTGGCTGCAAATGACCAGTACTTCAGTCCCTACAAAATTTTGAATGTTGTTGAATGTTTATGGTCTGTAGTCAGTGTGCTTAGCTACAAGTAGCTAGTTCTCCAGTTCTCCGAATATAACCAGAATGTAACCAAAGAATATTTTACAAGGCACGACTATTTAAGCCGAAAGCACAATTCTAAAGGATTACGTAAAGCTATTAAAAATTCTTAACTAAACATTATTTAATACATTTCAGAAAGCTCGATTGGCTATAACGGAATTCATCGTTTACAACATTAATAACTTTCAAAACAATACAGGTAGACAACAGTCTAACAAAAGACTATCGCAGGTAGCAATTACAGTTCAACTGCTTATTACAGTTATGATCCCACAACAAACTAGAGGAGGTGTCTGTTACGGTCAATGAACTGGAACAGCAACCTGTAACTCAGAAATGCAAAACGAAGTAAAACAAATATATCTATGTTGGATTTCTATATTTTCCGGCAGGGAAAGCGAATATGTAAAACGCACTTAATTGTCTAATTTTCTCACCTCACAGGTAGGAGGCAGACCAGCTGGCTTAGTGTTAACAAGCATAACTGAGGAGTTGAACTAAGGGTCAATTAACCGAGAAAGAATTCCAGTTTATGGGTCAGAGTGGGACCACTAAACCCGCGACCTCCAGATTTCAAGTTCGGTGCCCTAACCACTTGGCACACTGCCTCTTACGCCTCCCATAACGTTTGCACAGTTATGGTGGCAGTGGCGTTAATGTCAGTGTTATTTGGTTATTTTCAGATTTGGCCTCTTGCTGGGATTGGAAAAGTCAGAAACCCATTCAGTAATAGGTGACCCTACTGACAAAATATCAACTGACTGGAGGAATGTTATAAGTGCCATGCATAATGACAAGGCTTGCGATTGATAGCAAAGGAGACATCAGAGACATTTAATAATAAATTACATGTACAAGTACAGAATGTATTTGACAAATGATAAATTATATTATTCAATGGTACAGTGGAACCCCGCTCTACGGACACCCGCTTAATACGGACACCCCGATATTACGGACAGTTTCGTTTTCCCCGACGAAAAGCTCATATATTTTTTCTAAAATTAACCCGCTTATTACGGACACCTGTTAATACGGACAACGGACACTTTTCTGTGTCCCGAGCGACAAACTCTTATACATCGTCAACCCCGCTTTACGGACACTGTTTGTATCTGTGCATTGTCTATTGTCAATGTCATGATTATGTGCTAATTAGAGATTTTGTACCCTGGTCAAATTATGACAGATTTCGGCGGGTTAATACAATTTTATTACTAAATGAAACAGTGGCAAAATAGCATGACGCATTTGACCAGTGCATTATCCTGTCTGCAGTCCTTATATAAAGTTTTCTGCCTGATACGCTTATACAAAAGTTTCACTTTCTTGGTCTTTTGCTACACTCCTTGCTTGTAGCCTTCTTCCTCTTTGACGTCTTATGCTTGCCACTATCAGCATCGGCCTCCGTTCGTATTGCTGGGTTGTTGCCAACGTCTATTAATTAATTGTTCAAGTAAATCCACGTGCTTCCTAGGACCATCAAAAATATAAACACACGGTATTTCCATACCAAGGCCTCCACCCCGATTAACTGCTTTTCCACATACTTCAACTGATCCTCGATCAGTAGGCTTTGAAATAAAATGGGTGACTATACCAGTGCGGTTTTTGGTGTTTGCGAGGTGATATGGAATGTGGCCGATAACTCGACTTTCCTTTAGCACGGCGACTGCGTTTTTGTCCTCACCATTTCCCGGCTCTGGTTGCAAAGGCAAAATTTCACCGAGAGTGATACAGTTAATGATTTGTAATTTACAGTACAATTAAAACGTTTTGTTGCCGCACAAGTGTCGGCCTTAGTGTTTGTATCGATAAAACACGTGTCCCTGACTTTTTTACGAGGACCCCGGTTAATACGGACACCCCGTTAATACGGACATTTTGGCATGTCCCCTTGGTGTCCGTATTAACGGGGTTCCACTGTAATTTCGACTGCATAGGTGATACAGTCATTAGTGCAGAGTGCACTATTGGGATGGTTTAGGGGGCTGCTGTTCGCCAAGACACTAACACACTAACGCCATAAGGTGTAAACTTTAATGTTTGTTTAATTAATTAATTTCAATTAATAAATTAGCCTTGCGGGAAGGGGGGCTGGGTGCGGTAGGTACCCGAGTGCATTACGCAAAACGTGACTTACTTACGTTGCCTCCTTGGATAACATGACAAAAATATATATGGTTTCGCAAATCTCATGCTATCCTTGTGGTGCCATTCTCTCAAGAACAGAAGCAATTTGCCCCAAACGCATGCGCAAATTAGTAACGTTCTCTTCGCTTTTGCTTCGAGCAAAATTCCAACTAATTAAAGACTCTGTAGAGGGTTTAACATACTCCCAGAATGCCATTAGAGTATTGTAATTTGGAAAACCCGTATAAAAAAAATATCATCACTATTCTTAAATCTCTCTATACAAAACTTGGAAAGTAACAGTTGGCGTTTTAAATCTGCAACGACCTCTGCCAAATCTTCATTTTGATGCTCGTTTTCAATTTTTACTTTGCTGGTTTCCAGTGGATCAACTTTATTCTCTGAACATGCAACCGAGTATGTGATTGTCCCGGCGATTTCGCCTCTCTTCTTTCGCATCGCTTTGCCCTTTCGATCTCATGACTTAACGCTTTGGTCCACTGAAACCGTGAAGGAGTAGTAGTTGGCAAAAGATATTTCCTTTTCCCAGTTAAACTGCGCCTGTAGTCTGTAGAAACAAAATGTTCGGAGCAGCAAAACAGAGACGTGTTCGATTTATACTTGCTGTCAGATCGTTTCATTTTCACTGCCCATTCCATCCTACGTCGAGAATCTTTCGGAAATGTGTGGAACGTGAGGTTTTTTTCTGTTACCCGACCTATTAGTACATAGTGCTGCGGCACAACATTTATGCGAGGTCTTTTGTGCAGCACCATTTGATCTTGCACTTTCTGACATAACATCCGCCATAATTACTCGCGCCAACTGGAGGGCCCTTAGGCCTCGCTTTCATGTAACTTCCGGCTTATGGCGTAAGTGTGTATTGAAGGGACGGGCTGGAAAGTTAAAGTTTGTCTCAGCACTGAGCTTGCCTACTGAGCCCAGTAGGGAGTAGAATTTGTAACCCTCCCGTTGTGGATCAGCAACAATCACGGCAAAGGCACTGACACATTCGATATAGGAGTGCAATGCGTTCAATGTTCGGCTAAAAGGTTAGCTCTGCATTTACCTGAATTTTTCACGTCGATAGTTGGACGGTCTTTGGAATTTCTGGCAGTGAAAAAAAACTGGCAAAGAACTTGGAAATGATGACCACCACAATAAATGGACCGCGCGGGGAATTTAATTTTATTTTTCATTCGACAAAATCACAACGAAGGTATTTGTTCGTTCCGTTAGAGTTAAATACATCGTATGTTCGCCTACAAAGGTAGTTTTGAATTTGATTGAATTACTCTCATCGACAGTTTGACGGTCATTCCATTCTCTTGCAGCGAAAAAATTTTACGGAAACTTGTCATCAACAACGTCTGCGCGCTGAATATTAAAGCTTGATTTATATTTTTCGATCGGCAAAATCACAATAGCGGCATTGATGCACTCGTTTAGAGTTTGATACGTCCAGTGTTTGGGCAAGAGACTAACTCTGAATTGGATTGAATTCATCCAATCGAAAGTTTGACGGTCATTCGATTCTCTTGCAGTGAAAAATTTTATGAAGAACTGTACAACAACGACATCGGCCGCGCGTTTGCAAAATCCAACGTCTTTCGTTTCAAAACTGTTTATCGGCAAGTCCAATTTTCGGTCGAGAGACTAGCTTCTCATTAAATTGAATTCATCCCATCGCAAATTTGACGGTTATTTAATTCTTGTGCTGTGAAAAACTGATTAAACTAATCCGAAACAGGCTGTTGACGGTTATTTAAAAAAGTAGTGAAAAACAAGGAAACTTCCCTCTCAATGAACCTCTCATACTCATAGAAGTTCAGATAGAAACGAAGCACTTGCTTAACTTTCAAAATAACGTCAGTAAGGCAGCGCAACTTTCACCTCCATGGACAGCGTTGACAAAATTAAGTTGAGGACCCACCCTCTGTGCGGATTTACAACAACAACAACAACAACAACAGCTTTTATTATACTTTATTATCCTTCAATGATTTTATTTGTATACATAGGCACGTGACCAGCCGTAACCAGGGTACTTTCTCGAGGAAGGTAGGGAGAGGATCCTGGGAACGAACGAGGTTGTCGGCTTAACTCTTGGAAAGTACTATTCGTTAATTCGTCGAAGTGGTTACTTTCTACAAAAACATGGCCCGTCCACAATTTGTAGGCGTTTTTAAGCACCTTCTCAGAACACAAAAAAAATCCATGTGAAGCATATGCTCCTGGATATCCGTGGATGATCGCACCTATTTTTCTTGATTATAATGTAGCACCCTTATTTCACCAACAAATTATAGAGGCTTACCTGTGGTCCATAGAGATGGAAAATAACAACTTTTTTTGCCGCAGACACTACTGTATTCCAAATAGTGTCTATGGGCGGCAGCACGCGTCGCCTGTGGAAAGGTGCAGACTTTCAGGACGTTGAAATCATGGTCGTCCCTATGAATATTACAACCCGATACTGGACCCTTCTGGTATGTTCCGTTAAGTTAGCAACAAAATATTGTTCATGGTGGGTTTTATCAGTTTCGTCTTCCATTTACAGGGGGTTGTACTTTGATCCCCTGCATTCTAAGGAGAGGAAGATGAATGGCAACGACAGGTTATGCTCCTTGATTGACAATATAAGGTGCCCGTATCTGACATAGAAGCTCTACTTCCCAAAACAGTTACTATGTGACAATGCCTGATTTAGTTAAGTGTCGGGGACTTTATTCTATGCATTCCTAATCCATTTTCGTATCCGCTGTTGCAGTCAACTGATCGATGTAAAGACCGGATGGAAATGCACAGAGTGGCCTTGTGTTGAACCTCTTCACTATCGTCAGGAGGATGGTTACAACTGTGGAGTCAATTTGCTTGGTAATTTTCTCAGTATATTACAGGAACACCTCGCAAACAACAAAATGTAACTCGTGTTGTGTTCATTAAATAGCTCTTATTTTCATTGCTGACTTTTACCTATTATGTTGCAGTTTGCGAGGCGTCTAGCAGAAAGACTTGACTACAGTAGAAAATTCTATGAGAATGGAGAGGGAAAGAATGGCATGCACACTTCTTGGTTCATGTTATAATGATATGATGAGGTATGGTGGGCTTTATGCTTGATATGAGCAATATGCTGAAAACGACTTCCTGTCCACGGCATTGATGTCATAATAACACTTGTCTGTTGCAATCTTACGTCCAGGAGGAAAGCGAATTTATGCGAGATTTGCCGAGATGATGACGGAGAAGACTGGGTGGGCTGCGACGGGTGCGCCTAATATTTTTATGCGAACTGCCTCGGTGTCAGTTAGTCCAAAGTCCTCTGACAGCCATTCTTTTCTTGCCCTCATTGACAACCATTTTTTAAAGTTGCATTATGAACTAGCCACAGATTATTTGTCTAAACAAGATTTTTGTTTTAAAACGAGTCTTTATTCCATTTGTAAATTCTTGAGCCTCTCACCAGTTGTTTCGAACACGCATAATATTATTTTTACAATAACTGTCTCATTTCTAGCGCGCTGATTGGCTCATTTTTATCATCAATAAGAGTATAGACGGATAAAATTTTAACTTATGCAAGCTTTCAAGTTCAACTTTTGGCTGTCAAACTGTCAACTTTTTAACCAATGAGAATTTATGGACTTTTTTAAGTAGACAATCAAAGAGCGAGAAAAGCTATTGACAATGTTCGCGCCATTTTGAATAAAATTCACTTATCTTTGTTTACGGCAAGTTTACGCGTCTTTTCCCCTCATTTATTCCCGGCATTTGACCAGTCTGGGGTCTTGTTATTATAAAAAACAAATTGAGACAAGTTTTTTATGCGTCTGTCCTCTTATTGATGATAAAAGTTTCGTCATAACATTGTCAAAGTTTACTGCGGAACCACTCGTCTGCGGCTGGTGGTTCCACAGCCACTTTGACAATGTTATGACACAATTTATCATCAAGAAGAGAACAGACGCATAAAAAACTGATGTCAATTTGTTACATAGATTTCATGTTAGTAAACCTAAAAGTGCAACTAGGAAAATACCCTTCCTTTTTTCTCTACCGTTAAATTAAGTAAACCTTAGCCAGCTTCCACAGCGATGGAACAAAGTACTTCAGTATGCCTCGGAAAAAGGCCACGTTTGTCAGCTTTATATAAATCCAGAACTCGGAATGCTACGATTCGATTGTAACGAATTTTTGCCGGACGATCCGCGCGCAATGGCGTACATGTAACTTATGTACAGAAGAGGGGAAAAAGAATTGAGTATTATGAATTCGCAAACAGAGTTAATCAAAGGAGACCTATCGTCAAACTCGTGGATTAAGTAATATAGAGATGAAACATGTTGGTGAACTTGCAATTACTGGTGTACTTTTAAAGGCTGTTAAAACAAGCCGCGTTCATACCACGCAAGGTCGCACTTATCTCACAAAGCGTAGGCTTTTTTCGTTGGCTTTTGTTGCTCACATATTACAGAATAGTTAGGGTGGCAAAATTGCAGCTGAACAGAGAGTGGTAAAGGCTAAGGGTTCTTGGGTCACAGAGGACACTCGTACCAAAGAAATCATAGAGTACTCTCCTCCTCTCCTCCCCCCCCCCCCGACACACACACACACACACACACACACACACACACACACACACACACAGATCTTGATGTTGATGTTTGTCTACCTGCTGGGGAAATTTACAAGTATTCAAGTTGTACGAGCTTACAGACCTTTTTCATTGCATTTCACTCAAGGCTATAAGTAAGAATTGTTATGAGACAGCACTTCTTTTCCAATGTAGAACCGCTTGTCTCTATATATATATTGCATGTGAAGTACATCAAAATAAGTAGCCTCATTTGCAAGCATTTTCAGTGTTGATCCAAAAAATCTGTCCATCCATAAATATGTGCTCCTACGAGCTCACAGAGGGGTTTCTTTCCATTTGTTATCTTTTCAATCAGGAAGCAAAGGTGTAAACACAAGACAAGGTAAAAATCATTTAAGATTATCAAAATCAAGTATTTGGGAATTTTTTTCCAAGTTTATGTGCATTTCACAACCCACTCAGAGTTCAGATCAATATAATACTAAGATAAACAAGACAAGTATAGAGAACACAACTTTAATCTAAACTTAACTCGATGTCGGTTGAACGTGGACTACTCGATTGACCGTTGGATCTCACAGGAGATCTAATCAGCCAAACTTGAAAAGTAAAACGATAATAAGTCAAAGACTACTGCAACGCTGACACAAGGTATATTCAAAACAATATTTCGGCTGGCCTCAGGTTTAGATGTTACTAATTATAAAATTACAATATTATATAATGGTGCCGATGTTTGTCCTGGTTTCGTTCATTGAGAAGTTTTCGTTTCGCTCATATAAGTTCATTAAGGTCCTTGAATAATACACATTCTCATCAAAGCTTACCACATCAGTAGGTCACTTTCCAGGAAACAAATGCTCATCTCCTGGTCATTTTGAACACCTGGACGAGTCAAATGCTCATGAAATTCAGCGCTCAAGTTGGCCATAGTACTAATTCGAACATTCGTAGTCAACTCCACTTCAGTTTAGCGAAACACCTAACATTACTGGTCGTGTAAAAGCTACAAAATCATCAATTCAGGGTGGCACGATACATCCTTTGAGTAGTAACCGCGCAAACAAAATAGCGAGGCTCGCGCTGACTTGCACGGTTACTATTCCAATATGGCGTCGGGCTCGGTTACTATTCCAACATGGCGTCGGCCTCGGGCGCTCTCGTTCGGGCCGACTAATTACGAACAGTGTCTACACCTGAGTGAGTGAGTGAGTGAGTGAGTGAGTGACACATTTGCATATCGGAGTCCCCGCGAGAAACACGTTTCTACGCTTCGCGTATCCACGAGTTTAAACATAGGCACGCAAGGCGTGCAAGAGTTATTTTTTTGTGAACTATAAGTCTCGGAGATAGGAGCATTCATGGAACTGTTTACAGTAATGATTTGGTTGATTTGACAAGTTTTTTTGGTTGCGATGTACAGCAAGAAAGAAACTGAGAGTTTATGATGTACATACGATGTTACATCGGTAATGGTAAGATAACTAAATAGTAAGCCATAAAATGTTTGACTGAACAAACTACAGTAATCTGACACGTCTCCAGATTAATGTAGATACCATCTTATTTTCTAACAGGCAATTTTATTCGTTCTTTGATACAACCCACACTGTGATTGGTCTGACACACGCACATGCATAAATCCCTCACTCACCGATCACGTAGCCCTTCCCCCGGGGGGGGGGGACTCCCTTATATGGGCTATATAGGTCTGTGCGGCCCCGAAGGGTATGGTTTTTCAACCGTTTTGGTCATAAATAGGGTATCGATTTTAGCTGATTTTGGTCATTTTGGTCATAAATAGGGTACGGTTTTTTCACTCTAGCCTTGATATGGGTATGCTTTAAGAAGAAGCCACTTTTTCATCATTATCGAAAAGAAAATCAACAAAAGCCCTTCACAAATTTATATGTTAACGGTAATTTAACATTGCCTTGAACTAGGGAGCTAATTATAACGCAGGTCTGAAACAGAGTTTTGATTTTAGGGTCAGGTCGTAAATAGGGTTTCGAATTTTTGGTCAGGTCATAAATAGGGTAAGGAATATCGCAGATTTTGGTCATAAATAGGGTAAGGGTTTTGGGAAGCGGGCCGCACACCCCCAACCAATTTTTCTGGGAGTACCCCCTCGGAAGCCCTTCCAGCCCCCAAGAGGAATTTTTGCTCAAAAATACTCAAGTTAAGGGAACTTTTCGCATTTTATACGAGTCGTAAGTTTACCCTTTTTACACAACACAACGCAACAACACTACTTCACCGAAAATTGACAGAAAGAGAAAAAAACCTCTCTGACACGTTGAAAGTCTGATTTAATTAAATTGCACTTTAACTTGGTGCCACACAGTCTTCAAAGAACATTTGAACAGTTTTCATACTTTTTACCCTTAAAAATATCGGACTGAAAAGAATATCATAAAATGCCCATCAAATAAAAATATTAAACTGCTACTGCAGAGACGTAAAACCACTCTAGAAATGAAAGCTGCTTTTTTGTTTAATATCCTGGGAACAATAGCCGATAACTTGTAAGCTCTAATTGAATTTACTCCCATATGAAAAACAAAAGTGTCGAGTTACCATTTGTAACTAAAAATAGTAAACATCTCGTGGGAACAAATGGTGACGATTCGTCAGCTCTAATTGAATTTACTACCTTGTGAAAAACAAGAGTGTCAAATTACCCATTGTAACTAAAAAATAAAAATATCTCGTTATATTTGCATGCAATAAGAACAAAACAATCGTTACCTGCACTTACTATTGTAAACGTTAAAACTGCTTCAATCTAAATGGTCTCGTCTCCTCTAAAACATGTCCTAAGAACTAGAAGCGACGATTCGTGACCTCTAATTGAATTAACTCCTTGTGAAAAACAAAAGTATCAAGTTACCCTTTGTAATTAAAAATAAAAATATCTCGTGCCATTTGACTACTACTCATGAAATGCTTCAAAACTCAAGACTCATCTCGTTCATAACTAGCCACCATTACACTGAAAATTATGCACTCTAAAACAACCCAATGTACGTATGTAACTGTCACACTCCCCTCCAAACCGGACTAAAAATCACAAACCGGCAACATACACGTCACTCTTTACTTTTCAATTACCAAAGTCCTTGTGTTTATACATACCTTGTGTTTCTCACGTACCATTTACCTTTACAACAAGAAATTTGATTGGCTGTTCATAGTAGATCCAATCTGATTGGTGTGACATACATACATCTCTCACTCACTCACTCACTCACTCACTCACCCATTGACCCGTCCATAACATACCCGACGCGCCGACTAAGAGGTATTTTTTTTACAAAAAAATAACTCAAAAATGATAGCAGGTGTGCAACTTTGAACGAGTGCACACTTTTGAAAGGTTTAAGCGTTACTTGATGACACCTAAATAAAGAAATTAACTTTAAAGGCCTGTGTGAAAGGTACTTAAATATTCCGTGACGCTTACACAACATATTTTTAAGTAAAAGCATGCCCGCTGAATTCCCCCACACTCCGCCCGGGCGTTAATTTTTCTTCCGGAGTGGTTACCTAGCACGTGATCAAAATCTGCCCCGATCAAATTTCTTTCCACGATTAAGGCCCCGTCCACCCGTATGCGGATATTTTTGAATCCGCAACTTTTTCTCTCCAGATTAAAAAATTTCCCCGTCCACACATAGCAAAAATATCCGGATTCGCTGCCGAATTCGCCGGATGCATGTGGACGGTAGACTTGCCACAAGTCGACATTTTCTTTATCCTTGACTCAGCGGTCCTTGACTTATTTATCTTATCTATCTTCGAGCAGGGGAAGGGGTGGGGGGTTGGAAGGCCTTCCCATAATGCATTTTGATCCATTTTGACATCGCACAATTTTATCACCTTGAATTTTAGATATTGGTGTATTGTTCCATAAGCCGGTTTGATGAAAATAGCGGAACCGGAAACGCCTTTGCGTCTTATTTAGTATGCAAAACGATGTCATGTGACGAAAACTCATTCGAGCATAACAAAGAAACAAGCAGTTCTGAAGTCAGAACGAAAGCAGTCTACTTCATACATAAAGGTTCACTATTTCCATACTTACTGAGATTTTCGGATAGAATCGATCGCATGAACGCATACGGAAATTTCTTCATCCGATCACAATTGCGAAACGACTTTCTCACACGTGGGAAAAGCGTTTCATCTAATCAGAAATCGGCTGTCAAAATGAATCAGTCAGTTCGCAACGCGTTCGCGTTGTTGTTGGCGCCTCTTCAATCTTCATTCACAGAAGTTTGTGGCGTTTTCACAAGTTTACTCCAGTTTTCTCAGTTTTCTCGCAAATTAGCTATAAACCACAGACAATGGCGGAAAGTTCGAACAGGTTTCTCGCTTTAGATAAACCCATTAAAAAGTACATCTAGGAGCAGAACAAAAAGACTCGAGCAAAAACCCGACGAGACGTTAGGTTAGCTTGCTTAGCGAATTCCTAAAACAGAAGGAAGAGGCAAGAAAAGTTTTAAAGGAGGCAAATATGCCGTATGCATTATCGACGACAAAGAGTTTTACCAAGCAAGGAAATGTCTGGAAGCTCAAAGCAAACGACTTAAAAAAAAAGCAAGGCAAGGGAAACAAATCAAACGCAGCTGAAGCGTTGACGATAGGTTTTTGAAGAAGCGACAAAGTGCTTGCACTCAGACGGAGTAAAAACATAACTAACATTTGCTTTGCCGAATGAAGGGTGAAAATCTGGTTTAGGGTGAAAATCTCAGTAAGTATAATATAAACAAATTACAGCATGGAAAGTGCTTTGTTTTGTACGGTATTTACGCACTCGTTGTTTTTGTATCAGAAAAATCACTCGTTCGCTATGCTCACTCGTTCGTTTTCTGATACGTCAACAACTCGTAGGTAAGTACCGTACGCGCGCACTTTCCATGAAGTAAATAGATTACTTCATAGTTGGTGAGTGCGTACGATTTTTATTCACGAGTTGCGAAGAATCGCAAACGAACGAGCGAGTCTTCGAGCGAGTGAGTTTGCGATTCTTCACAACAAGTGAATAAAAATCGTACAAACGAACCAACCATGAAGTTATTTGTTTATTTAATAAGTACTGAGATTTCTTTCAAACAATAATGACAATTAACAGCGATAAGACAATAAAATGAGTTTTATTTACTCATACGCTCTTTAAAAATTCAACATCTTTTCAAAATTTTTAGACAATGAAATGAGTTTTATACACTCGAAAGCGTAAAAACTTCAACATTTTCTTTTCAAAATTTCAGCAAAGCGAAAAGATGAAATTTTAAAGCTAGTGATCTATAACAACTTATTCATATCATAGCAATGTTTTTACTCATCGTCACTGTCCTCCAAAGGCCTCAGTCTCTTCCATCGTGGCAACGCTTCTGGTGGGCTAGATTCCTGTAGCGTGAGCTTTAATTAGTAGACACAACAGCAACGCAACGAGTTTGGGGCAAAAGAACAATTTATTGAAAACTACAGGCTATGAAATTAAACCCAGGGAGGGTAGGGAGGGTAGGGAGGGTAAAACTAGCGAGGAGAAACCATAACTGACCTTTGAGACGACGCTGAACTCGATATGACCGAGGAGAAACCTGACTCGACTGCGAAAAGACATGAACCACACTAGGGGGTGTGTCACAAATTAAGCGTTTTAACAAAGCCAAAACCACCAAATTAGTAGACACAACAGCAACGCAACGAGTTTGGGGCAAAAGAACAATTTATTGAAAACTACAGGCTAAGAAATTAAACCCCAAGCCCAAACGAGTGGGAAAAAAAATATATGAAATGAGAATGGAGGAAAAGGGGAAAGAAAAAATAAAATAAAAAAAATAATAATGATAAAAATAAAAAATTAAATCAAGTTGGAAAGACGAACGGAAATGGCACGCAAGATGTCAAGTTTCTTCTCGGTCGACAATTTAAGATAAACTAAATATGCATCGCTGCGCCAGTCGCCCTGTGCTTTAATAAATTCGGTGGGGGCGCCGCAATTGAAAGCGAAAGTGGCGCTGCCCTGACGAAAACTGCGAGATGAAAAATTGGACGGGTTAAGACCCACACCAGCGACACAAGATTTTAAGAACCGATTGAAATGAGCGGCGAGTAAAGGCTTAAGCGAACCACAGTGATTGACAACGAACAAGGGCGAACTAGCCTGGCTAGGTACTGCGCGAAAATAATTCTGAATTGCTGTGACTGGACACAACACGGAATTGGGGATGAACGGTAAAGGGATTGAATAGTTTTGGTCCTATACACCCTAAGAACCGCTCCTGACGCAGTGAAAGAAACATCTTCGCGCTTAAGGAAATAAGCGTTGTCGGACTGACAGGAAGCTAAAGTGCAAGGTACTAAATTAGAAATTCTAAGAAAGGAAAAAAAAAAGCAACTAGGAAAGCCGCATGCATGCAAATATGCAATTGAGAAGACCAATCAAAATGATGAAATACATTCAGAAGAATATCAACAGTCACCGGATGAGTGAAATGCACTGAATCACCCATAACACGACGGAGAGCTCGCTGCGTAAGAAAAGCATCATAGTCATGCATAAAGGAGAAATCAGCTCCTAGTGACCTGTTGATATGCCTAAGAATATTGATGTAGTTAATTAAAGAACGATAACAAGATAACGATTTCGACAGGAAAGCTAAATATGCTAAAAAAGTCTACTTTGAAACAGGAAACGGGATTAAAGCAAAGTGATCACAAAATAAAAGATACGCGTTCAATTGAGTTCTCATGTTCCTCTTGGTTGACTCTTGAAATGCAAAGGACTGAATCTTGCAAGCATAGTCCAACAGTGGGGCAGCACTCTCTGCAAAACAAAGAACAGTGGATAGTTCCATGAGCACAGCTACTCGACTGCGAACAGAAACAAACTGTCTGGCACGGTGCATTCTGTAAGGGATAAATCTGCAGCCAGTGAGTTGAATTGGGAACAAAAATTGCCTGTGTGGAATCTACTGAGCGAGTCAGCTAACCAGTTGTCGCACCCGCGAACCGAACGCACACTGAGCTGGATGTTATGCAAAGCAAGGAGCAGCCAGAGTTCTCGTAAGCAGCGCTGCATGAAAACATTAGACGAGTGTTGAGAGTTTATGACTGAAACGCAGGTAGCATTATCGGTTAGAAGCTCTACTCCAAGACCTTGAAGCTTGTGCGTCCACAGTTTGATAGAAAAAACGATAGTGAGCAGCTCTAATTCGTTGATGTGGCGACCTTGGTTGGGAATGAAATCCGGAAACCGGTGAACTGCTCCGGGTTAGAAATGATGAGATCACAAGGAATAACAGAGATGCCATTGTAATGAGAAAGAAAAAACATCCACCAGTCAATGTCCGCACGAAGTTCATCCGAAATAGGATAAATTGTACGCCGAGGAGAAGAAGAGCACGAACGAAGGGCATTGAGGAGGCGACTCATAAAAGTCCTGCCTGGACGAACGCAAGCGGAAACGTATGATAATTTACCAAGTAGCCGCTGGAGCTCGCGCTTCGTAAAGGATGGTTTCACCGACCACGCGTGAAGTTCTTGTTGAAGCTCAGAAACGCGAAACGCAGGAACAGATTAAGTCATGTCCAAGGTGTTGACCCAAATACCCAGGCAAAGCATTTCGTGACATGGAGGAGAATCTTTCTCGGGAGCGGCCATAATGCCTAACTCATCGAACAAAGAATTCAAACATTGAAAAGCCTGCTCGGACGAAGCTGTACATTCTGCGCCATAGAAGTCATCAATGTAAACGTCGACGGAAATGCCTTCAGAGTTTAAAATGCTCTCGGTGGTGCGTTGACAGATCATAGTAGCTGAACGTAGGCCAAATGGCAGAGCAGTGTGAAAGTACAATGAACCATCAATGTACATCCCTAACAAAGGGTAATCCTTAGGGTCAATAGGTATCTGACGATACGCGCGCCGAAGATCTTTTTTATGCCCCCTTCCATCGAATGGTTTTCAATCATATTGACTACACGACTGGTTTAAGCCAACAGTCGAGCTCTGTTTGTTAGAGCGCTTAAAATAACGACAGCAACCTGCTGGGATAATAATTTGGCCTTTTGTCGTGGCCGCTTTTAATTGATAAATTACTAACTAATAATTAACTACATCATAACATAATAATCATTCATAAAGTATATAAAGTCGTCATACCAACGATTTAAAAGTAATTTAAGCTCTAGTAAATGTGAGGGCCACGAAAAAGGCCAGAAGGACACTGTTAAGCGGCCACCCCCACCCGAAGACTGTTGGCAAACTCTGAGACATCATAAATATAAATGAAGCTTAACGCCAGAAAACATTAAGGATACGACGACACAGCACCTGCGTGTGTTATCCATTGCACTAATTCATAGCTAGGGTGTTGATAAGTCAGTGGCGAGACTAGGCGTTCGTATATATTTAAGGAAAGCGTTTGATTTCCAGCGACCTAACAAACGAATCTGAGAGTCCGAAAAACCTTTGGCAGCTGCCCAGCTTGCCGCACCAATACGAAAACTATGTGACTTGTATAAAGAAGCATCTAGGTTGTTAAACTGCAAGGCATTATTAAGTTGTGTGATAAAGAATGATCTAGAAATCGGCCTCCCATCCGGCCAGCAAAATAGGGGACCTGGAGTATGTCCTCTTAGCGAGATATAATCTAAGATAAGTTGTACCGGACAACAATTGATCTCAGGATAAATATAAATTACAAAAGGTTGAGTTGGGTCGCTATGCTTATATTGAAAAAGAGAAAGCTGAAGGGCCTTGACATGGCCATGCTTGTCTACTAGACGATCTAACTGCGTTATATTTATAAGATTGACCTGTTGTCCAGTTGTGGTGGTCATTTCTCCTATTCGCAAAAAGGCAAAAAATGCTAAAGAGCACATGCCTGACATTAAGCATTTCTGATAAGCTGACGTGGCTGTATGTGTGAACGATTGTATTAGCTGGCGTAAGATTGGCAGAGTGATTGGTAAGCGAACATCTCTGACTGGAGCTAATTTCCTATAACCCTTAAGAATTTGAACAATTATTGTCGCTGCAGTTGGGTCTTCTACCCCGACTAACTTATGTACGTAACCAATAGCGGAAACGCAAGTGGTCACTGATGAGGAAGCATAGTGAAGAGAAAACAAATGTGATATAAAGAGAGCTAAAACAGCTGGTTGCACTGGCAGTGAAATAACCGAGGTACCTAGATAATGAGCAGCCCAAGTAGTGAACAAAGTCCAAGGCCGTCTGTAAACTCTAGCCGAGGCGCTGTTTAAACTGGCAGCTAAAAGTTTCGTAGTTATATCTCCCAGTTCTCTGGTAACAGATGGGGAAGCGCGATTGTCGGTTCTTTCCGCATCCTGGTCGAGGGACTTGAATTTGTCCACCTGCAACCGCGATAAGGCGTCAGCTTTCGTATTTAAAATCCCGGGCAGGTGGATTGCTCTGAATAGAATATTGTGCCTCAAGCAGGACAAAACCAGGGCGCGGACAAGAACCAAGAGTTCCCTGTCCTTTGTTGTTTTCTTATTTATAACCTCCGCTAGCGCCTGATTGTCAGTATGAAACATGACACATCTATTGGCTAAGTGATCCGCCCAGATTCGGACGCTAAGTACAATCGGAAACATTTCAAGTACTATGATATTCTTAGATTTCCATTTGATGGGCCATTCGCCGTTAAACCACTTATGTCCAAAAACGGCACCATAACCTAAAGATCCGGAAGAATCCGTGTACAAATGTAACGTTACTGAGGAAACCCAAATGAAATCTAAAAAGAATGATTTGCCATTAAAGTGGTTGAGAAACTGTAACCACATGTTTAGATCTCCTTTCACGTCACGTTTTAAACGAATTAAGTGAGTTGGGCGACGTACACCCACTGTGACGATAATCATACGTCTAAGAAAAGTCCGACCTGGTAGAACTACTGAGCAGGTGAAGTTCAATAAACCAATAAGAGATTGCATTTCTCGAAGAGAAACCTTTCTACGCTTTAAAAAGTCTTGCAACATGTTCCTACATTTCTCTAACTTGTCGTGTGGAAGACGAGCTTCCATTTGATATGTATCAAGTTCAATACCCGCGAAAGATAAAACAGTATGCGGACCTACGGTTTTTTCAGGTGCCATTGGAACTTGTAGCTCATCACAAGTCTTAAGAAATTTAGAGAGGCTATTGAAGCAAGTCGAATGGTCGGGCTCAATAATAAAGAAATCATCTAAGATATGCAAAATGCCCGGAATTCCTAATTTATGTCGGGCAATCCACTCTAAAGCTGAACTGAATGTTTCAAAAATCGTACAGGAGCTTGCACACCCCATAGGGAGGCATCGAACATAATAGAATTGATTCTCCCAAAACATTCCTAGCAGATCATAATCGGTTGGTGAAACCGGGATTAAGCGAAAAGCGTTTTTTATGTCTGTTTTGGCTAGCGCGCAGCCCCTGCCTGTGCGCCGTATTAATCTGACAGCATCGTCTATTGATGCGTAATGAACGCTAGACGCGATTTTAGGAATGTGAGAGTTAACAGATATACCAAATGGAAAAGACAGGTGATGAATTAAGCGATATTCTCCAGGTGTTTTCTTAGGAATCAGACCTAAAGGCGAGATGCGTAAAGACGGAAGAGGCCGTGTGTTAAAGGGCCCTACTATACGACCTAAATTTATTTCCTTATTGAGCTTTTCATTTACAGCGTCGGGATTTTGAAGTGCTGACAACAGATTAACGCAAGTGGCCGTTTCTCTAGCTGAGGTCCAACATAATCAAGTGAAAAACCATTTAGAAATCCATTAATAAGATATTGTTTCGAAGTTAAAGGATAATTAGCTAAGTAAACACTTAATTCATTTACCCGTATTGGTGTTGGTAGAGGTGTTGGTTGGGACTGTGCGTGAGGTAGCAGCTGGGGGTTTTGAAGAACGACATTTAGATGCTGGGTGTGCGGCACCGCATTTAAAACATTCGTGTTTGAAATTACACCCAAAACACTTGTCCCCTTGGCGAAATTTCCAGCAGAAGCCTTTCGGAAAGGGCTGTTTAAAAGGCCTAGCACTAGTGTTACCTGACATGGCAGTCTGTGATGAATTCCGGTTCATGTGGTGCGCCTGCAACCACAATTCCCAGTGGATATCGTCTCATGGAAAAAGTGACTTCCGCCTTAAATACCGGAA
The DNA here is from genome assembly GCF_042242905.1 of Orbicella faveolata. Taxonomy (NCBI): domain Eukaryota; kingdom Metazoa; phylum Cnidaria; class Anthozoa; order Scleractinia; family Merulinidae; genus Orbicella; species Orbicella faveolata. Next base: position 12,954,123 of record NW_028301547.1, on the reverse strand, counting down.
ATTTTCGTCGTAGTATTTCCAGTGGGCATTTTTAGCTGCTAAATCACGCACCGTCGCACTATATTTCATCAAAGCCCGGGCGCTCTCAGGAAAGCGAACCGTATATATTGCAACAAATATTTGAAAGGCAGAGGTCCAGTGATCTATGGTAGTGATACGCTTAGTATTCTGGACAGGCTCGAGAGTAACAACCGGCTGGTTTGACGTGGCTGGTGTTTTGACAGTAAAATTGTATTTCGGGTCACCCGGGATAGAAGAACACAGACTACCGAGCTCGACACACTCATTGGCCCAAATTTTGGCTTGAATTTTTTCAGGCACCCGACTCGCTAAGGGAACGCAAATCAATTTATGCACCTGTTGTGGCCGGTTGTTACTATCGAGAGTGTCAAGGTGATTAGGATTCAAAATACCATGGCCCTCACCACTTAAATTGTCTACTACATCAGCAACTGACTCCTGTACAGCTGCAACAGTCTGGGATGTATTCTGCGCGACGTTGACGTTGGTACTGGTGAAGATACCGGCATCAGTAAGACCCTTGATCACTGCCGCTGAAATCGCTGATGTCAAGGCGGGGATGGAAGAACCTGAAGGAATATTTGGGACGCTAGAACTAGATGCGGCCGGGGTCCCAATATCAACACTGAGTACATTTTGTGGAGGTGCTAATGGCTGACGCTGTAGCTGGCTAGGATGAGAACCGTTCAGGCTGTTAATCCCTTGGCCTGTTCGGGCGCGCTTAGACACAGTAGGTGTGGTGCGCTTCGAGCGTGCCTTTTTGGAACCAGCAGACGTACCAACGGTGCCTGGCGCCGCACGGCGTTTTCCACGAGTTAACATTATTGCTGGGTTGTAGAAATCTATAACAGCAAATACAACCAGTGGGCCTTACGATTTACTAGATTTCTTACCGGTGAATATGCGAAGTAACTGCGACCAGGATACAAGAACATTATGGCAAAGGCTGAGAAATCTACAGGACATTTACTGAGTAAAATATTCAAGTATGTACAGGAACCAAACAAAAATCAGTAAATCGGCAACATGTTTAGCAAACCCAAAAAATTGAGATGCCGCCAGGAACATGCTATACTGCCGGAGAAAATATAAAAAACGGCCCTGAAAAAATTAAACTGTTAAAGCGCTTACTAAAAGCGCAAACGTAAATGCCTGATAGATCCGACCTGTTTGAAGCGGTCATTTAGGCAAGGCCTTCCCAAGTGTAACACGCTGTAACGCAAACAAAATGGCACCTCTATAACTACGGTAGAGAGCGTAGTTGCCCTGGTCATTAAGGTGAATTCCGTCCCTCTTCAAGACAGTGATCTTAGGCTCGCGCAGGCCTTTGTGTCGCCAGAATTCAGCGAACGATAAAGGTTCAAGAACCACGTCCAGGTATTTATTTAATGTGTCTACAGAAGAATTATACCGTGGACAATGGGAAGGGAGTGTCGCTCTGTGAATGACCTGATATAACACTATAAAGGCTACATTGCACTCCTCGTGAAGTTTACAGACTAAACTCTCGATAGAGGAACCCACGGTTTCGGGGCGATGCCCAGCCTCACATAGGTCATTAGACCCAATCTCTAAGACAACAATATCAGGCTGCAAAGCTCTAACGTGGTCCAGGTCAAACGCCAGAATTTTAGCGACAGTTCGTCCCCCAATCCCTAAAAAGTGAATTTCTACCGAGGACAAATCAAGTCCGGGAAAAGTTCTAGAATCAAGGCCTTCATAAAGGAAAAATTGAAAACGTCTTACAAACGAGTGCCCCAAAATAAGAACTTTGCTCTTGCTATCCATAGCAAAAACACGAGAGAAATATATCTGTTGTAAATATATACGGTATACAAAAGGAGGAAGTACTCAACTTTGTTTCCTTGCTTGCCTTGATTGATTGCTTGAACGACTTCAAGATTTAGCGTTACAGACTAAGAGGGCGAGTCGCAGCTAGCATCGCTCTTTTACCCTCTTGTGCTCTAGGAAAACGAGGATATGTACTTTTACTAAATAGGGTGTGACAATTACACAATCCTACTTTCTATTGTAATGAAATTGCCTGACTGTCTCGTGATTCTTGCACAACTCCAAGGTATTGTCTACGGTATCAAATGACGGTAATACGAACGCAGCAATCTACCCACGTTTACCCTTGAATGACCTACGCATGTCATGTCAACACCCGACACAAATTAAAGGTATAAATGAGGAGGTGACATTATAAAAACTTTTATTTGCATGCAAATAAATTCATTTAAAGACATGACATCCGCGACCCTTGATGTTGATGAATTCTACTAAACGGTCGATACCAGGAAGGCGTAATTTGAAAAATTGCTCGAGATAATGGTCTTTACTAATTCCGTCGTTCACTGAATTACCTTCGGAAAGGCTGAGGTCGTGTACAACGCGAAACTCGTCAGTGTCACGCTTCGGTACGCAGAGTAGTGGAGAAATGACACAATCCGTATGGAAAGGGTTAGAGCGAAATGGACCAAATACTGATTGATAGGAAAGTTCCTTGCTAATATAGGTCGAGAGGTACGCTGAGTTCTTAACAGCAGATGGATGATTTCGAAGGGAAGAAGAAGCCAGAACGTCTGATTGATAATTTATCGGCCAACCGTAACGAAGAAAATCAATAATGGGTCGATCTTGATAATGCTCTAGATATTGAGACCAACTGTCAATGTTAAAACGCGACCGAACCGGCCGCTTAGCGCCCAAGAAATTTGGCACACCAAACGCCTTAACTTCGTTAGAGAGGGCGACGAGTGAGGTTAGTCAAGAGTTCTGATCGGAGCCGGTAGAAGTCGAAGAAGAAGCGGAAGATGACTGCGACGAAGGAATTGGGTATTTGCGTTTGGCGCATGTGAGCATGGCATGGTCTGGAGAGTCGCAAACGCTACAGCGATGTACTGCTTTATACGACGCATCAGAAATGGAGCAACTACATTTTCCAGAATAATTCCGCTCTTTACAAAGGAGATCTTTCGCTTTGTTGCGGGCTGGAATGGAGCCGCTTCGAGAGGGATTGAAATTGTTGGAACGCAGATCTTGATGGGTGAAAAAGGTTTAGGCCCGTTCACGAATGCTTTCAGAGTTCGACCACGACAAACGGCCCTGTTCCACAGCCGTGTTGACGGACAGATGAAAATTTCGAACGCTAACCCACGAATACGTGATAGCACGCTCCATTAATAACTGCAAATGTTTTAAAAGGGGTCTTTCGAGGCCTCCGGCTGCTCCTTGTAAAACTCTAGAAATCCACACACAAACTCTGCTAAATCTAACTTATCATAATCCACCGTACCTTTGGCGGAGAGCAGGAAATTGTCCGGCAACGAAGCACCAGCCTGTTTCCTTGAACGAAGCTAATCGAGAGAGGAGATCGCCCCGAACTCTGGAAGCGAACTAGGCGATGAGGATGCGTTCGGCGCGAGAGCAGATTGCAACTTCTGCGGAGAAGATGGGGGTGTGGTTGCCACAGCTCCACAAGCTGAAGGCGAAACGTTGAGCTGTGCCAATTGCAACTGCGTTTCAGCAATTTTCAACTGCATGGTCAGATTTTCCTTACGCAGAACCTCCAAACGAATCTGGTTTTCCACAGAAGCGGACGGATCCTCTGCGGGCGGCGAAGCTTTCTTGCTCGATTTCTTTTTCGGTTTAGCACCAGTATTCTGTGGAATGGAAGCTGGCTCTTCCAACAGGGCTGACAGATTTTCGATGTCCTCTGGAAAAAGGAAGGAAGAGGACTTTTGGCTGGATGATCGTGTAGATTTGGCAGCCATGGCTTGAGGACGCGGTGATTTGCAAAGAACAAACGGAGAGCTAAACTCGGAGATGCTAAAACTAGCGAGGAGAAACCACAACTGACCTTTGAGACGACGCTGAACTCGATATGACCGAGGAGAAACCTGACTCGACTGCGAAAAGACATGAACCACACTAGGGTGTGTGTCACAAAGTAAGCGTTTTGACAAAGCCAAAACCACCAGGTGACTGATTAACTGTGTTTATGTTGATTGAAAAATTGCCCCCTTGAATGACAGCCCCGCTGAACAAAGCCGTAGATTGCTGTGATTCAGAAGTAGATGGAGAAATCGCTGGATTGGCT